>NC_051309.1:28350330-28653360 GCF_015220235.1 Choloepus didactylus
CTATGATGCTGTTTCTCCCATAGCCAGGATCCATGGGTCCAGGAATCAAGGGATGGAAACAGGAGTGTAACTATCATTCCTAGTGATCCACTAGGAAAATTTTTGCTTCCTGTCTCTGAAGTCTACAAGTCTTAGTTCCAAAAGGAGGAGTGCTTCCACCAGGAAACACAACAATAATTCCATTGAACTGGAAGTTAAGATTGCCACATGGTCACTTTGGGCTTCTTATGCCTCTGAATCAACAGGCAAGGAAGGGAATTACTTTACTGGCTGGGATGATTGATCCCGACTATCAAGGGGGAAATAGCACTGCAACTACACAGTGGAGGTAAAGAAGAGTTTTCCTGGAATACAGATCCCCTAGGGCATCTTTTAGTACTACCATGTCCTGTGATTAAAGTCAATGGAAAACTGTAACAATTCAATCCAGGCAGGACTACCAATGGCCAAGAAACTTCAGGAATGAAGGTTTGGGTCACCCCAGCAGGCAAAGAACCATGGCCAGCTGAAGTGCTTGCTGAGGGTAAAGGGAACATGGAATGGATAGTGGAAGAAGGTAGTGATAAATATAAATACAGTCACGTGATCAGTTACAGAAATGAGGACTATGGTGGCATGAGTATTTCCTCCGTGTTTTGTTATATGTATGTTTGTATTTGTCTGTAAAGCAAATATCTTTGTTTTCTTCTCTATCTTATCCCCTTGTCATATGACATAAGCTGTTTTATTCATTTTGCACTATTTAAGTTAAAGGAAATCAATTTTAAGAGAGTTACTATCACCCAAGGACTTGCACCCTATTCTGGAGAGACTGAGTGTGTTTCCAGTTGTATGCCAGACAGTAGAGTATTGTTAGGCAAAATACATGTCTGTTATTTTCTCTACTTAGAGATAAAGTATGGTTTAAGATGATGTGTATAACTGCCAAGTTAACAAAGGTTGGACTGTGATGGTTAGGTTCATGTTTCAACTTGGCCAGGTGTTGGTGTCCAGGTGTTTGGTCAAGCAAGCACTGGCCTAACTGTTACTGCAAGGACATTTGTGGCTGGTTAATGAACCAGAAGGCTGGTTTAGTAAATCATCAGTCAGTTAGCTGCAGCTGTGACTGATTACATCAATAAAGGGCACGTCTTCCACACTGAGAGAATTTAATCAGCTGGATTTAATCCAATCAGTTGAAGACTTTTAAGTGAGACAGATAGAAGACCTTCACTTCTTCGGCTGACCAATGATGTCTTTCCTGAGGAGTTTATCAAAGTTGCCAGTTCATTTCCTGAGGAGTTCATCAAACATCGTCATTGGAGTTGCCAGTTTGCTGCCTGCCCTATGGAATTTGGACTTGTGCATACCCACAGTTGTGTGAGACACTTTTATAAAATCTTATATTTGTATATATTTCTTGTTGATTCTGTTTCCCTAGAGAACCCTAATACTAGTCTCTTATCTTTTTATTCTTTACTTTGTCTTTGATTATATTGCCTTTTCATTTTTAACATTGCTTCTATTTTTCTCTCAAGCAGAATTAAGATTAATCTATTTTGTGAGAATTTTTATTAAAAGATTTTCTGTAGACCTACATCTTCTCTAATTGAAAAATAAAAAATAAAAAAGAATCAACTTTTGTCTTTGTTCATCATTAAAAATTTTTTTAATGAATTTGTTTTATTATTTATTAATTAACTTGCTATTTGTATTTTCTTCTATTTCATTTTGGTTTATTCCAGCATTCATTTTTTTAACTTCTTAGGGTGGACACTTACCTAATTACTTTGGAGACTTTTTTTATTTCTAATATAAATATTTAAGACTATAAATTCCTTCAATTCATTGCATTTGATGCATCCCACAGGTTTTTTGACATGTAGTATTTTAAATTGTCTTCTTAAAATTTTCCATAATTATTTTTCTTTACCCTGTGAGTTGTTGAGCACTGTGCTCTTTAAAAATTTCTGCTTGAAATACTTAAGAGTAGTTTCCGTTTCCTATGATAAACCCTGATGGGTGCACACTTCAAACTGTTTCCTATCTGTAAAAGTAGCATCATAATAGTACATACCCCATAGTTTTATTGTGAGGATTCAATGAGTTACTGTATCTAAACCATTTAACACAGTGTCTGGCAAACAATAATCCAACCAAAATTATTAGCTGTGATCATTTTTATATTACATATTCATATACCATGATAATTTGTTCAAAATTGGAGAATATAGGGCTTACAGGGACATTTGGTATCTCTAAAGATACTATGCTTGGTAAATTCTATATGAGGATATATTTTGCATTTAATGCCACATTAATAGAAAATAAGACCTTAGAAAATGATGCTATGTGAGCGTGTTGTATTTTCATGTAGCGTAATATGCCTTTCTCTATATATCTAAGAAAAAATCTCTCAGTAATACAAGAAATTATCCAAATTTAATAGTCATACCTAAAAGAAATAAAAAGTCATAACACACCATGCCTTAAATGGATAAAAGTTTCTGAGCAATATACATTTATACATTTATCTTAATTGAATAGCTACAATCTGTATTCAGTGAGCAGAAAATCAGAGAACATAGTTCTAGCATGAATTTAACACAAATTCACTTGCGTAGGTTTAAATTACAGAGTTTTGGAGAAAATATATAAAAGAGAAAAATATAAAAATATATTTATATAAAAGAAAGTTCTCCTTTCACTTCTGCTGATAATTAAGTATTTTCCTCCCTTTAGTGTGAAAATGCGTTTGCTGAAAGCAAGACCCTATCCTGAAAAATATGTACAGGTCTTAGCATAAAAACAATGAACTTGCTTTATGAGTTTGCTTTTTTCTATTTGGGTACAAACTATAATAAACCAAAAAATCCTGATAATTTCTGTTTCTACAGTATCTTGCTTTTTTCCAGGCATTTTCCCATCCGCAACCTCATTTGATTCTCATATTTTTGGTGAGGAGTGGCAGTATTATGATGCCCACATTGCAGAAGAAGAAACTGAAGCCCAGAGAAGTAAAATGATTTTTACAGGACTGGGGAGTCTGTGAGTAGTAGCCTCAGATCAAAAGCCCACATTTCCTAACTTCCTAGTCAGTGTTTTTAGTACTATTTTAGTACTACTCCCTAACCTACTGTCCTTTCCCTGGATGCATTTTAAGCTAAGTATTGCGTTCTAAAAGGCAGGAGCCTTTTAGAGGACAGACATATCTTTTAACTTCAACAAACAACAGTTTCTTGCTCAACTGTCAATAAATGTGATGCACTACTAAAAATTGTAATGTCTTGTTTAAATATATTGTTTTATTTAATTCTCACATAACAACACTTTGATGAGGGATCCAACTCAGTGATATTAAGTAACTTGTCACACAGTCTGTGAATATTGGAGCCGGAGTCATCCCTGGCTAGTCTGATTCCAAAATCACACCTCACTCACCATATTACACAATAACAAAGGAATAAATGGATGACAGAATAAATAAATTAAATTTGGTAGCAATGCTATCTTTATGCCCTTTAGGGAAGAAAAATAAAACAATTTTGAACTCAAAGCATTTTTAATCTAATAATAAAAAGTATTATTTTGCAAGCATTTACTTTTTGCTTGGTATTTCACAAACATTATTTTAAATTCTCATATCACTGCTATATACCCTTTTCTTGACTCTGGGTAAGCTTGAGTGTTTAAGCAATAAAGTATGGCAGAAATAATGTGATGTGGCTTCTGGGGTGAGATAATGATAGGTCATGAAGCTTCCACTGGATTTTCTTGGAATTCTTTCTCTCTCTGGAAATTCTTTCTTGGGATGCTTTATTTTGGAACCCCACCTCCATGCTGTAAGAGGCCCAAGGTTGAGGGGGAGACCCTGTGTATGTGCTGTGGTCAACAGTCTCAATGGAGCTTAGCCTTTAAATCAAACCAGTTTAGGTGGCAGATGTGAGTGAAGAAGGCTTCCTGGAAGTGGATCCTTCATCCCCAGCTTTTAGAGCTCACAAGTGTTTCATTCATCCCTGCATGTTCAAGTCATTTCAGCTGAGGCCCCAAACACCCTGGAGCAGACACACATCATCCCCACTGTTCCCTGTATGAATTACTGATGGAAAGAATCTAGAGTAGAATATGCTTTATTCCAATAAGTTTTAGGATTATTATTTTTTTTAATGCAGAAATAGCAACTGGAACAAAATTTTGTATCAGGAGTGGAGTGCTGCTGTAACAAAACCTGAAACATGTGGACTTGAAACTTGGTTAGGGCTGGAAGCTGAGTTTACTTTTCTCTATTTGGGCACAAACTATAATAAACAAACAAACAAAAAACTGATAATTTCTATTTCCACAGAACATTAGTGAAAGCCTGGTAGGGCTCCAGGAAGCTGTCAATGAGTACGTAAAGGAGAATGAGCAAAGCGTTATCAGAACCTAAAGGAAAGTAGATCCTTATTTTGTAGTGGTGTGCTTTGGTTTGCTAAAGCTGCTAGAATGCAATATACCAGAAATGGGCTGGCTTTTACAATGGTAAATTATTGGTTTACAAATTTACAGTTCTAAGGCCATGAAAATGTCCCAATTAAGCCACCAACAGGATGATATCTGGACTCTGAAGACAAGCTGCTGTCATCTGGGGTTCCTCTGTCATGTAGCAAGGCACATTGCTGGTGTCTGCTGGTCCTTTGCTCCTGGGTCTCGTTGCTTTCAGCTTTGGGTTCCAGTGGTCTCCTCTCTGAGCTTCTATGGGTCCTCTCTTGGCTTCTCCAGGGCTCTTCTCTGTCAGCTCTCTCTGGGTGTTTCTCTCTGAGCTCACTCAACTTTTTTCTGTCTTTTATTCTCTTCATAAAGGGCTCCAGTAAAAGAATTAAGACCTACCTTGAATGGGAATAATATAATCAAAATTGAAATAACCCACTCACAATAGGTCTGTACCCAAAGGAATGGATTAGAAGAACATGGCCTTTTCTGAGGTCCATAACAACTTCAAAACAGTACATGATGGAAAAAATCTAACAAAACTGACACCCGTAGTAATGTGAGAAATAGAAAATGTAGTAATGACAATGAACCGATGCAATTGATTAAGGGTATGACTAAGGATATTTCTAGGAAGAAAGTCAAAGTGTTAGCTGTTTTTTTTTTTTTAGCTGCATATTATAAGATATGGATAGAGATACATGAAGTAAAGAAGGAATTATTCAGGTTTCAAGGAGGATTTAGAGGAACTATAAAGGACCCATTCTTGCTGTGTTGGAAAATACAGCAATTTATCATTCCTAGTCTCCCCCAGGGCAGATAAAATTCAGGGAAGTCTCAGGAAAATGTGGTCTCAATGTAAAGAATACATCAAGGGTAGGGACATAAAACCTTTTGATAGGACCTCAGAAAGATTTTTTATGGTGCTTACGTTTCCTCTCATAATTCCTCTCAGGCAAAAGGCCTTTTTTATGGGTATACCTCACAGATTGTCTCTGTCCAACAATAAGGCTTCCAGAAATCTTATGGGTGTTGTTCTACAGAAGTCTCACACCAGATCTTATGGAGGGATGTGTGGATATGGCTTTTGTCTAATGAAATGGATTATAAATCAGTACAGAAAAAACTGACAAGTTTTTAAGATAACTACATTGGCCACATTGGCCAAAACACTACCAGGTTGAACTGAATGTGAGAAACAACAAAATGAAAAGAGTCTCTTGGATTCACATATTTCAATGAGCAAGGGGAAGGCTAACAAAATTGCTCAACGAAATGGTTATTTTTTATGGGAAAGAAAGGGTGACTAAAAGGGAAAATCCAGAGGCTAGAGGTTGGAGCTAAGATCAATGGAGAACAACTACCATAGACAAGAACAGGACCATGATCAAGGAACCAACATGTGTCCACCTGGAATTCAGAACTATTGTGATCCAGGGACAGTTATGTTCTCTCTATTAGGTCTTTATAATGAGAGTATAACCCTTAGACTATGCCCAACCCACCACTGCATTGTGGGTGGCTGGGTGGAAGAAAACTAGTTGTTTTAGTTCACCAGTCTTTTGGTTGAGAGGAAACATGCCTGATGTGTGTCATCCACATCTGGACCTGATTTAGATGACAAAATCCTGACTTTGCACCCGAGACTGATGCTCTCATGGGATGAGCCTTTTGAGCACTCTTGATAGAGGGTGAGTATTTTTCAAGTGGGAGGAATGTAAATAATTTGTGACCAGAAAGCAGAATATGGAGGTTTTGAAATAAGATACCCAAGATTCTTTCACATTCCTTCCCTGGCAAGGTGGTAACTGTGTCCCCTTTCTTTGACTCTGGGAGGGCTTGTGATTGCTTTGACAAATAGAGCATGGTGGAAGTGACACTAGGTGACTTCTGAGACCAGGTCATACAAAAGGCTTTGCAGCTTCTGCCTGGCTCTCTTGGAATACTTCTTCTCAGAATGCTCACTCTGGGAACCCAGCTGTCCTTCTGTCTAAACCAGATGGAGAGGGTGCTTGTAGTTGCACCTGTTCACAGTCTTAGCTGAGATCAGTTGAGCCCCGCCTTCATGTAATTTCAGCCAAATGTCATATCTGTGGGTGAAAAAGTCACCTTAGAAGTGGATGTTTCAGTCTTGATTGTTTTAGACCCCGATGCTTTGAGTCATCCCCAGGTATTGTGTCCTCCTAGTGGAGATGTCTGACAATGCAGAACAGAGAAAAACCATCCCTGTCCAAATGCCCAACTCAGAGAATTCATGAGCTTAACAAAATGGTTGTTTATTCCACTAAGTTTCAGAGTGGTTTGTTACAAAGCGATAGTAACTGGAACACTATGAAGGGACATTTTTTAATATTCTAAATTCAGTAGTAGCTAGCAGATATGTTGTAAGTAACAGGAGCTATAGTGAGCATAATTATATCTCCCATAAGTTTTACACATCTAAACTATTAAAGAAAAACAATATTTGCAACATCATATAAGTTGCATTTGTATTGAATGCATATGTATATACACACATGTATATGTATGTATGTATGTGTGTGTGTGAGTGTGTGTGTGCGTGTATATATATACATTTACAAGCATGCACCTGCAGAAACACACACAAACATACATACATATTCATCCAGGAGAGGGTTAAGCAATCTAATGTACTGACTTAAGCTTCACAAACATATTTTGCAATATCTCTTCCTGCATTCTCTGAGACACTTGTATTTCATTTTCCAGGAGTGATTTCAAGTCTATGCTGAGTCTATTACCTCTAAGAAAATAGTTTCTATTTAATAATGCTTCTAGTTTTTGTCCTTGAGTAAGAAAGAAGGATGGAAATCTAACATTCTTATTACCTCTTAAGACTGGATATTGGACACCAAAATGCCATCTCACCAAACAAATAAGTTTAGTAAAAGTTTATTTGTTTTCTGATCACAGCGAAACATGATCTGGTTGTCAGAAGTGCTAATTTATGTATCTCAACATTCTGAAACTTCTCAAGTTCAGAGCATCCTTGCTGACAAGAATCCAGACTCTTATAGAAGAGGCTTGTGTTATGTTTTTCTATTTAATTGTGAGAGAAGCACTGAATAGTCACTGAAAAAGAATTGAAAAAAATCTAAAAAGCAGTTCCTTAGAAGTGTTTCTTTTTCTACTTGAGACTTAACAAAAGAGAAAGAAAATATTGGTGTATTCTCTGCTAGAAGAAACTGTCCACAAACTGTAAACATGAATTATTCAGATATAAAGCAGTGTGCCATATATTAAAGCTTCTTTTATATTAGTTGAGAATGTTTTAGAATCAACTGAAGAAGTGGGATTATTTCAGAGGTAAACTAAGTCTCTGTCTGTTTGAGGAATATATTGTGCTCTTGCATGAAACACCATTAAAAATAATAAATCACGTTGATGGCAAAGGTTAAAGTAAACATCAGCCAGGGAGAATAAAGTTGGAATACTGAATCCAGATAAGCCAGTTCAAAGTGTGTAAAACCAAACATTTCCTCTGGATCCCTGGACGTTTTCTTCCAGGCTGCAGGCTGGGTCTGGTTATGTTTTAATATAATATAATATATAATGTCCCTACTGATTCAACGGTTACCTTCGTGTTTCACTCTCAGTGCTTAGGCAGCTATCTGCCCATCTTTGTTTCTTCTGCTCTGCTGTTTCCAAAGACAAGTAAATTAGCAAATTATGTAACAGACTTAGATCATGTCAGTTTTCTCTCTCATTTTTGTCTCAGAGAGTTGTATGCCTGGTGACACAGCTTGGGTGGTTTTAGGACTGGCTTAATTTTTCTCTTTCACACTCTACACTTCCTTACAGAGACCCTCCTTGATCTTCGATCATCATCTACAGGAGGCTTGCCTGGCTCTTTCTCTGTCTTAGCACTTTATCTTCTTCATCTGCTCATTATAACTTGTGAATTATTTTATGGTCTGTGTTTTGACCCATTTACTTTATTACAATAGACTCTCCACGAAAGCCAGGGCCATGCCTTTCTTTTTTACCTTTATAGCCTTGGAATATATCTTAGGCATTCCATATATATTTATTAAGGAATGAATGAGTGATGAGAAAACAGCTGCAATATGGGATTTCTTCCAGGGTTGTTAAATTTCTCTGATCAACAGCACTTAGTCCTTGTCACAGATTCTGAGTTATAACAGAATTCAGACGTTATAATATCCACTTCTGTATTTCAAGAATCACCTTCCATTTAAGATGACTGAATAAATCTCAAGTTATCTAATGAAAAAGATATTGCATTCTCTTCTATTGGCATGATCACACCTTTGTGGCTTTCAAGGAAGCCAAACAGGCAATTCGGGCAGATTTTCCAAAGGTTGTCTCATTATAATTAACTTTGATTATGTTTTGGCATAACTATCATCAAATGAATGATTTACATCATTGTTAACTAAGTCACAGAAAGAATGCAGACTTAGTTTTTACCCAGTACTTTCCATTGCCTATAGACAAATTATGTAAAACAAAACAAATCAAATCTTGACCTAATGTACAGTTCTGAAAAGGAACTAGTACAATAGAGCAGGGTTTAGATTTGTTAGTTCAGATATCTCAACTGAACTGAATCCTAAGAAGTTTAGATTGTGTTGGCTTTATTTTCATGCATTTCTTTGTTAGGTTTGTTCTGTATTGCACACATAACAGAATTTTATAAAATTCTAAAAGTTGGCTTCCACTAATCATTGAAACTATTGGAAATATGGTGTTTTAGTTTTCCTGGCTGCTAAAATATGTATCATATGATGGGTTGACTTAACAACAGAAATGTATTGGCTCACACTTTCAAAGGCTTGCTTTTTCCCAAGGTTTGGTATCTTCTGGCTGGCTGGCAATCTCTGGGGATCCTTGTCTTTTCCTTCACATAGCAATGGCGCTGGCAGCATTTTCTCCTTTCTCTTCCTGGTTCTATTGTCTTCTAGCTTCTGGCTGCTCTCTGTGGCTTATCTCTATCTCCTCTATCTCTATCTCTATCTCTACTCTATCTCTATCTCTATCTCTATCTCTATCTCTATCTCTATCTCTATCTCTATCTCATCTATCACTATCTCTATCTGTCTCTACCTCTCACTGAATTGCATTCAGTTTTTAAAGGATTCCAACATTCTGGATTAAAGACCTACCTGATTCATTTAGGCCACACTTTAACTGAAGGAATATCTCAAGAGATCCTAATTACAATGCATCAACACCCACAAGACAAGGGATTGGGCTTGAACATGCATTTTGTGAGGGGAGGGGGTGGTGTAATTCAATCCCCAACATATAGTGATACAAAGAGGTTTTCAATTCAGCTATACAGTAAATATTAGTTTGAGAAGAGATTATTTATCCACATTGCAAACAAATATAAGAAAGTTTTGGTGAATTGGAAGATTCTACTTCACATTATTCACAAAAATAAATCCAATATGAATCACAAACTTGTATCTTGTGGTAAAACAATAAAGATTCTAGAAGAAAACACATGAGAATATTTGCATAACCTTGGGTTCAGTGAAAATTTCTGGACAGGATGCTAAAAGTGCTAACAATAAAAGTATAAAATGATAAATTGGTCTTCTATTTATCAAGAAACATCATTTAAAAGGCAAAAGAATAGCTAAAGGCTATTCTTTTCAAAGAATATATTTTCTTTATATTCAAATATTCAAATATTCAAATATTCAAATATATTTCTTTATATTCAAAGAATAGCTAAAGGCTATTCTTTTCAAAGAATATATTTTGAAATATATTTTCAAAATATTTATCCAACAAAAGACTCATATCTAGAATAGATGAATTCTACAAGTCAAATACAAAATATAAAGAATTCAATTTAAGACTTGAAGAGTCACTTCATAAAAGATAGCCGAAAGAACAAGCACATGTAAAGGTGTTCATAATCACTGTTTATCTGGAAAATGCAAATTAAAAACACAGTTGAAAACCACTAGCCAATCATCAGTATGGTAAAATTGAAAAGAATGTCCACTACAAATGTAAGCAAGAATGAAGAATAATGGAAACCCTCATATATTGCTGGTGGGATGATAAATTGTTTTAACCACTTTGTAAAAAATGTTTTGCAGTATTCACTAAAACTAGAGATAAACTTACTCTCTGATTCAGCAATTTTACTTTTAGGTATATGCCCAAGAAATGAGTGCTTAAGGCCACCAAAAACATGTGCAAGGACTTTCGTGGCAACCCGATTGCTAGAGAATGGATAGATTGTGACATATTCATATTAGGAATATTCCATAGCAATAAAAAACAAACTCTGATAAGCTCAAAAATGAATGAATCTCAAAAAGATAATGTTGAATGGAAGAAGATAGACATAAAAGAATTTGTAGTGTACAATTCCAGTTATATGAAGTTCAAGATCAGGCAAATCTAATCCCTGAAGATAGATGTCATAATAATAATTACCTAGTTGAGCACAGGGGGCATGTATTAACTGGGAAGGGACTCAATGAAATCTTCTGAGATAATGGTAATGTCTTATACCTTGGTATGGGTTTTGATTACATTGGTGTATACAAATGTAAACAATTTATTATTCTGTACACTTAAAAGTTTTTTCTTTTTACTATATATAATTTATAACCCAGTAAAACAAAACAAAGCAAAATTGTATTGCTAGGATTTTTTTAAGTGTTATTTACATAAACAACCATAATTAAGCTATACTTAGTTCCATAATTTGGGTCAGATAAGATGTAAATAAATAATCAATCAATCAATAAGTAATAAATAAACAGCTAAAATCCTAAGGGACTCAGGGCATGTGAATACCAGAACAGTAGGTTACAGTGACAGGAAATGCAGTGGAAAGTGAGACCATAGGCATAAACATATTGAGCAGAAATGAAAAAAAAAAAAGGCTATTTGTATCAATGTATTCATGTACCATTTATAATGCTGCATATCTTATACAACATCTCCGGGTAATCACTAACATAGAACAGCATGGCATTAGTCAGGATCAAGTAACAGGAAAGGCAAATCAAACAGAATAAAACAAAAATAAAGAAAGACAATTTGTTGGCTCAAAAAACTGGAAAGTCTAACAGTAGTATGAGTTTTTAGTTCAGTTTGATTCAATGACTCAATGATATCAAATACCTTGCTCTTTTTAAATGTCTTCACTCTGCCTCTCTGCTGTATTCACTTAACCCTAATGAAACAGTGGACAAGACTGCAGGAATTCTAGTCTACACATTTTCATATCAAGACTCCAGAAGGAGAAAGAACAAGAGTCTTACCCTGAAGTTGCCAGAAAGTATCTTCTGAACTTTAATTGGCCTGAAATTTTCACTAGTTTATTAATGAAACAATAATTTTAACCAGTGCGTAAAATTACAACTGAAATCCATGCCCATCCTTAGAAACAGAGGACATTTCACATCCTAAAATAACTTGAGTGCCATGGGGGAGGGATTTTTGGACACCTGGATGTCAATTAAGTCATTCAACAAGAGAAGAAAGTATTTGAGGGGGATGGGAGTTGAGGAGCTATGACAAAGTTGCATTTAGATTATGTTTTTTCTCTGTCCCTTCAGATATTATTAATTCTAATTGCAGATAACTGAAATGTGAATCAGAAAATCTCAACATAAATCTTGTAAAGATATTTGATGATTCATGAATATGCATATATATAAGTCCCTTTTGTGATTATAGATAAAACTGTGATTTTATCTGCTTTCAAAAGCTAGTTTAAAATGCCTGAAGGTGTGGTGAGCTTTCCATGCGCACTGCCTCTGCAGCTTACCCTTCTGTATTCTCACCATGTTTTCAGAGGTTCATTCAGAAGACAGGAAAGATTGTAGCTGACAGTTGGATATAAAATGGAAGGTTCAGCTTTCAACTCCCCAAAAGACAACTAGATTAACCCGTTAATTAAACAAAGCTAATTTTTTTAAACCTACCTCAGTAAAGGAGAGTACCACCTCAACAGAATATTGGTAGTATCTCAGAAAGGAGAGGTCAGGGGTAGATATTTGCCGGAGATGGTACTCTTGGATCAGGAGCTATAAGGCAAGTCTTTTGATGCACAGATCTGATTGGGATTGGGTACAGTTTGTGATAAAATAGTTTTGATTTGGTCAACATATCAAAGCAAGAGTCTTGAAGTGAGATTTGATAAACAGTTGTTTGATGCATGAGCTGTTTGGCCAAGTAAACAATCTTTTGTTCCTACAGCAGGCTGTTTGTCCAGATGAGCAAGCTATTCGTTCAAATGAATTGCTTTTTAGGAAATTCCTGGAGCCAATGGTGAAGGTATTTATTCATTTGCAGCTTTATATTCTTTGCCAAGAGTCTCCTGGAACAAATAGGCAAGTCATGTTGACGCAAGTGGCCTTGGTTCTCCATCCTGAAAGTTAAGCTATGTGAGTGCTGGTGGCCTCAGTTCTCAAAATTAAATGCACAGGACAGAAAAAGTCATTTTGGTTTAAGAGTTTTGAAACCACTAGGATGGCGTGTGGGTCGATCAGAAAGGATGTCAATTTTGAACATGTTTCAGGTGTATTCAAAGATTTGAAGCTAGTGCAGAGTGTCAATATGAGACATATTTTTTTACCCAAGTGTATATATTGTAAGTTGCTGGTTTTTTTGTTCTTTGTTTTCTTTTCTTTTCTTTTTAAATCAAATCAATCAAAGTCCTCCACAGCCACAAGAGATTAAGAAAGCAAGCCTACTGTATTCCCATTTGAAAGTATGACCATGTGGGAAATCATTGTTTTGTTACTTGGCATTCTGGCTTATAAGGCCTAAGATTTACATGACCCTATTTTTTTTTTTTTTTTGTTCCAATCCCCGCTCCATATGGATAATAATTAAATAAATGTGGTCCACCTGCCTTCAAGACGATAGAGTTTGATGATCCCAGGGTATCGTCATTGGGTGGCTGGTCCCTCAGCATACTTTCTCCTTCCATGATATAAGGCAGCTTAGTCACCATTAGCCTGTGTTTCCACATGGGCTAACAGAGTCACATTAGCCTGTGTTTCCACATGGGATTTGGACAGAGAAGAGTATGCAGCGTCTATCTGAGTCTTTCTCTAATACCATAGGCCCTGAAATATAAAAGAGAAAGGCTTAGCTGAGTTGAGGACATCAGGTCAGAGTTAAAGGATAGTTTTCGAGTTGCTGAAGGGCCGCTATTGCAGATGGGGACAGATACCTTCCATTCATGAAGGCTTTCAAAGCGATAGGTGCAAAAACCAGAGAACACATCAAAGGAAGTACTTACCCAACCCCAGAAATCCCTGGATTCTGTTAGTTGTGTTTTGAGGACCTCTTACTTTAGAACTACTAAAACCTTTTTGACGTCTCTCAATATTCTTGCTGGTTAGGAAATGGAACTGTCCTTCTTAGGTTGTCTAGAGTCCTAACACAAGAAATGAGGAATGATTCAAGATCAGATGAATAAATCATGATATTATCCAGCTAGAAAGCAAACCCCTTGTCTAGAAGGTCTCTCCATGGGTGGAAACATATAGGGAAATTAGTTGGAATTCATATTCCCAGCTCTTTGAAGGTTTATAACAGTAAGTATCATGCGCCTTGGAGAATAAAGTAGAATTTCAAGGGACACTTCTGAAGAAAGCTTCTGCAGCTAGATCCAAACTTCATTCCACTCCTACCTTCTCCCTCACTCAAAGGCACTACATGTGGCTTCGATTTTGATTTCTCTTTCCTCTGAATAGCACATTTTACTCTTTGTATGTGATTTATAGGAGTACGTCATTATGTACCTGACTTCTATCATGATTATATATGGCCTTTTCCCATCTCGTACAATATTTGAAATCCTTTAAGACTTGATGCATTTATACAATTTTTAATAGGTACCAACTAGGTGACAATTCTTTGATAGTTACTAGGGAAACCAAAAGGAAGACATCAAGCTTGGTCTCAAATAGCTTATTTTACAAATCTGCATTTTACTGTGATTCTACCTTCTCAAGTCTTTCACACCTTGTCTTGCATAATATAATATTCCACGAATATCTCTAGCCTTTAAAGTTAAAGGGGCTTTAGTGTTTAAGAACAGTGACTTTAAAGTCAGTCATCATATTTGAGTTTAAACCAGTTCCCCTAAGGTGAATCCAGAGACCACTTTTAAAATTCAATACGCATCTCATAAGTTTTTACAAATATAAGTGAAGTAAAGCATATAAGTTGGTTAGGATAGTATGTGGCATATAGTAGGTGCTCCACAAATGTGAAGTCTTATTAATCAATATTATCTAGTTCAGGGTTTGCAAATTTTTTTTTTTTTTTTTTTGGTAAAGAGCCAGATAGTAGATAGTTTTTACTCTGCAGGCCATTTGTTCTCTGTTGCAATGACTCAACTTTGCCATTATAGCACAAAAGCAGCTGTGGGCAATGTCGAAACAAAAGGATATGACTGTTTCCCAACAAAACCTTCTATGTGAATACAGGTGGCAAGCTGGATTTGGTGGGTGGGTCATTTTTTTCAGAACTCTGACCTAGCTCCACTCCCCAAATTTATGGAAAAGGAAATTAAAACACTAGCAGAAGAGTAAATTATCCCACATGCCATGTACACATTTGTTGTGTATTTTATTTCTACTATCATCCCATTGTTTGAGATACTGTTGGTAAGTTTATATAAAGCAGCCTGAAATTTCCTGCCAATTCCCTTGATGAGATAACTAACTTTTCATTTTACTACAAGACTTAGGTCTAAATTCTAAGGCAATAACAATAACATCATTATTTGCCTCTCAGATGAAATGGACTTTTATTTCAAAATGTTGAAGACTAAGAAAACTGTATTGTACCAACTAGATTGGAGTGAAATTCAGTTTTCATTGACCACTGTGTTCACTGTAGAAGTCTAAACAGTGTACAAAAGTCTAAACGTTGCTGTGCTTCATTTTATATTCTATTTCAAATATTACAGGTTTTCTTCTCTTTTGATGTAAACATATTTCTGCATTCTTTCTGATTTCTTCCTGTAAGCACCAGTGTAACAATGAACAAAATGGTCCCTGTGGAAATTATAATAAATAATCAAGTAGAAAATAGCTTCACATTTTTAGTGGAGGTCCATGCTTAATACTACTTCTAGTTTTGTATCCATGACACATCCAAGTCACATCCACATTGACTTTTTTGTGTGTGTGCAAACTCCTTTTCCAAGTTATGTAAGTGATTTGCAGTCAGGATTGAGAACTCACATGACAGTTTAAGGGCAATCATTCCTGGATGATAATCTGTCCCCTAATACTAGGGCACAAAAGGATTGGTCTTAATATTGACATACTGTCCAGATGACTTTTTTCCTGAGGCTATAAAAATTGCCAAGTTCCATTAAGTGAAAAAGTGAAGTATGGAGCTGTGTGTATAGAATGTTAACCTTTTAAAAGGGATGTGTGTGTGTGTGTGTGTGTGTGCACCTGAAGAAGGATAAAGAAACTTGTAAGAGTGGTTGCCCTGAGAAAGCAAACAAAGGAATAGCTGCAAGAAAACTTTTGCTCTGGTTGCCATTTTGTAATTTTTAAATTTTGCGCTGTATGTTTGAATAATCTTAAATTATATTTTTAAACAATCACATACACCCCATGCCCAAGACTCAGCTTGACTCTACTGCTCACATTCTTTGGGTATTGGACCTAGGCTTTTGAACTTTTAAATGATCAAGGTGATTGTGATGCTTAGCTACATTTAGGAACTGCCCATATATATCACTGATTTGGTACTTACTGCCTTAAATGGAATCTCTCACATGAGAAAATGATTTTAGCCCCCTAATCAGAGAAGTATGTTGGGATATATCTTAGACTTTTTTGTTTTTCCTATAATTCCCAGTCTAGAGAAGTTATCTCATAAATATTTGTTGATGAGTAGAGTACAGATGGATAATTCACATTTTTTTCTACAATTCATTCCTTTGTGAAAGGATTTTTAGAAATATATGTAACAGTATTATTATGAGATATGTAAAAATTACCACTTTGAACATATGAAGGGCTAAATGAAAACAAATGACAACTATAAGATACTCTCACCAACTTTTTTTTTTTAATGGCATGGATATGGTTAGTCTCTAAAGGTCTAATGGTGAAGTCCAAAGCTAAGACAGGACTCAAGATAACTCAGATTTCATATTCTACAGGAATAGGGGAAAATAGACTTTGGATACCAGCTTCCACAGAAGCCCCGTTTTCTTACAGAGAACAGAGTAAGCCCTTTCCTCAGAAAGAAAAAGGTGACAAATATGGTGCTCCCATAGTTCCCAGTTTTCTCTTCTGCTATGCTTCCTATGTTTGTTAAAGTGTTTGTAGAGATAACTGATGCTTTTGTTAAGGTTTACCACCAAACACTTGATTTCTGACCAATTCTTCTTTCAGATACAATACAGCAATTATTCCACTTCCAATCCAGAAGCCATCTGGGATCCCTGAGCAGTTCTTTGGGTGCTTTCAAAATTTCTCAGGATCCTGATGTTGCCATGGCCCTCTTCTCATACCAACAATCAACTACTTCAGGAGTAGGGTGGGAGGGTGAGCTTCACATGGTACAATTTGGGGATATCATTTCTTGTTTCCTTGTGTGTTTTTGAACTGTGAGGTAGATGTAGGTCTAGAGCCTGGAACCTAGAGCTTTGGGATGTTCAAAGACCAAATCCTTTCTCTTGCTCCATAACAGTTTTGCACTGTACCTGTTTTTATTCCCCTCATTTTACAGAGGGGGAAATTGAGGCTTGGAGAGTGAAGTGATTTGCCAGATATCACATACCAGAGGAGATGGTAGTTCTTGTACTGGGGGTTACTGAGTGGGTCACTAACCCAAGGGCACTAGTAGTGCCCAGCTAGAAATGGCATCTCTGACAGGCATTACCAGGGACCCTCCTTATTTTCTGTGCAAAAGGAAACCCTGGAGGGAAAGAGCCAGCCACAAGACAGGGAATTGAGGGTGTGGGGACATCAGCCCAGGTGACTTTTGTGAACAAAAGTCATCCCCATATAATAATGGAGTCTTTTGTTATGATTATGCCTATAACAGTCAATACATTTATGCCAAATGCTTTCTGGAAGGGCAACCCAACAGTGGTCCAGCCATCTACTATTAAAAAGTACATAAAAAAATTAGAAGCTTTGGCAATTGTGGTTTTAAAACCATCAAATACCATCAGTATATGAACAGAAATATATTGTGTGGAAGGTTGCCATGTGCCAAACATTTTCCATTTCCAGTAGTCTTCTTCCTTTTAACAGTTCCTTGCATCCATCAAGTATCATTTCCCTTCAGCCTAAGGAATTTTCTCTAGCATTTCTTTTAGTTCAGGTATTTTGGGTTATCATTTCCCTGGGCTTGTCTGTCTGAAAACTATTTATTTGACCTCCATTTCTGGATGGATTTTTTTATTTTTTTGGCTTTTTTTTTTTAATGGGGATTTATTAGTTTACAGATTTACAGTTCTAAGGCCATGAAAATGTCCAAATTAAGGCATCAAGAGGAAGAGACCATCTCTGAGGAAAGGCTACTGGCATCCAGGGCTCTTTTGTCACATGGGAAGGCACACGATGACGTCTGCTGGTCCTTCTCTCCTGGGTTCTGGTTTCAATGGCTTTCTCTCAAAACATTGCTGGGTGTTTTCTCTCTCTTATCCTCATAAAGGACCCCAGTAAAGGGATTAAAACTCATCCTGTATGGGCCTGGATTCATCTCAATTGTACCAAAAGGTGCCACCCACAATAGGGCTGCTACCAGAGGGATGGATTAAAAGAACATGACTTTTTTATGGGGTACATAACAGCTCCAAACCATGGATGGATATTTTTATAGGGTATAGAATTCTAATATGATGATTCTTTTATTTTCAGCACCTGAAAATGCCACCTTATCAGTTGGCTTTTATAGTTTCTGATAAAAATATATCAATTCCGTTGTTACCCCTTTGAGGATGATTGTCTCTATTATCTGTATTCATTTAAGATTTTAAAACTTGTCTTTGTTTTTAAACAGTTTGAAACTGTGCCTTAACCTGCTATGTTTTTTTGCATTTATTCTGCTTAGGGTTTGCTAGGTTTTGAATCCGTGAGGTAGCATCTTTCATCAGTTTTGGAAAATTCCTGGGCATTAACCATCTAATCATGCTTCTACCTCATTCCTTCTCTCTCATTTACTACTCAGAATCCCATTATACTTATGTTAGAACTTTTGGCCCTTTCCCATATGTCTTTTAAATTCTGTTCTTCTTCTTCTTCTCTTTTTTTTTTTTTTTTTTTTTTCATTATTTCTGTAGAGGGATCCTTCTTGTAAGAAAACAAGTTGAGCATGGAGTTACACCTTATGAGAGGGAAAGCTATCAATCTACCCATTTTAAGGCAACCTGAACTTCCTAGGCCTTTCACCTTTAGTCTTGCTGTGCCCACAATTTTGTCTACTTTTTGTCAAAAGTAGAAAAAATAAGATGCTATGAAATGTTGGGGGAAAAATGTTATGAAAATTGGAGATCAACACAGGAGGGGCAATATTGGAATAACTGTTTCAGAAATATAGAACAGATTGAATGAGGGGAATATGTATCAATGAAATAGTATCAAATTTCCCAAAACTAGGGGTCATGGGTCCAGTAAGTCACTGGCTAAATGGATGAATGAAACCTACACACAGATATCATTGTGAAACTAAAATCTCCCAGAGAAGGCCATATATGAAGGGTTGAGGATGAGATGGGCATTAGATTTCTCATGATCAATGCTGGTGAGTAAAAGGTAGTAGAAAATTGACCCGAAATTTTGGGGAGACAAGCAGAATCACGTTCAGGTATGCTAGTGAGGGGTTTTGCTCTCAGGTTGTTTGATTGTCTAATGGCAATTATATTTTCAAATGGCAATAGTAGAAAGAGATTGACAGGTCAAGCATTGAAATAGTTTGGGTTAATAAAACAGAATAATGAAAAAAATTCACATAGGTTATCAATTTCAGAAAAATCAGCAATATTCTCCAAGACAGATGGAAGTGTAAACACCATTGTCCAAAATCTCACTAGTAGATGTAGAGTTGACAATCCTGGCTGAGTGAATGGGGTCTCATCATATTTTCTGGAAGAATTTGGCTTTTTTTCAGGGACCTTCTCATTTTGGACAAATACACTTGATCAATTTCAGAGTTACACAGTACCTATATGATTACAACTTACAAGAGTAAGTTCAGTCACAGATAAGCCTTCTCATCCATCACCTTGGCACCTTTGGGATAATGCAAGCTAGTTCAAATGCATTCCAGAATTCAATGATGGGAACCAGGATATGGGTCCATTTTTCAGGGATCTCCAAGAGTCATGATAACAAGCCCTTGACCCAACTGTGAGGTTTATTTGGCCATTCACCAGAATACGCAGTTTTATGGAAATCCATATTGTAGAATCAGATTGGAAGTTAACTTCTGATGTCTCCAGGAATCAGCTTTAACAAATAGTCAGACCCATTATAGCGTGACTGTAGCTCTCCACCTCTGACCCATACTGTGGGTCCTTACAGTCTCAGTTCTTCAGACTTAGATTTTTTCCCTCTTAAACAACTTTCACATCCCCAAAGGCAGGATAAATATAATAACAATTTGCTATTTTTACACGTATTTGAAATATCCAAATCATATTTTAAAGTATAAAAAAATCCTATGTAAGGCTTATACAACAATATATTTTGCTTTGCTCTTGTACTATTTTATCATTTTTGTCCCATGCAAAATCTTAATTTTATACCTTTTTATATTTTGTTATTGATTGGTTCTGGATTTGCTGCAAAATTTCTAAAGTTATAATGCTACTCTTCTGTAAAATTCCTATTTTTCATCTGACCAAATACTCTGCATGTGTATTTAATTAGGTGTCTTATTCACATGCATGATAAACTTATACTTACATCATACCTCACACTCTCCTAATTCAAAATGAAAACCATTAAGCCACAAATTATATTGGTGTACAGTGTCATTTATATCATGTACTTGTATTTTCAATCACAATGGGAGGTTTTGAGGTAAATATCACTTGGTTCACTGTTTCTCATTGGCTCCAAATTGTGGCTATGTTAATATTATCTTATTTTAAAATAAAATATGCTAGGGTATATTTAACATACAATAAATTGTATCAGTTCAAAGGGATTTAATACATGTAAGCACTCATGTAAATACCACTATGTTTATGATACAGAAACTTCTCATCACCCCTCTGCCCTTTGCAGACAATCCCACCACCCACTCACCTCCAGCCCCAGGCAACAAGACTTTCTGTGACTGTTTTGCTTGTTCTAGAATTTCAAATAAATTGTCACAGAATATATATTGCATGTTGTCTGGCTTCTTTGATTCAACATAATTTTTAAAATATTTATTTATATTATTGGATGCATCCATAGTTAAAGCTTCTAGGAACATTTTTCATGCAAGTCTTTATATGGACATATGCTTTCATTTCTCTTTGATAAATACCAAGAATATAGTTGCTGTGTTATATGATAACTGCATGTTTATCTTTCTAAGAAACTGACCAACAGTTTTGTAAATCTTTTATGACATAAATGGATGACAGATAATTCAATCTCATTCATGACTTTACTTACTTTCTGTTTTACTTAATGGTGTCTTTCAAAGACCAGAAGTTTTAAATTTTGGTGAATTCCAATGTATTATTTTTCTTTCTCTGTTTCATGAATTTGTTGTGTCCTACTTAATCCAAGGTCAGAAATATATTCTCTTATTTTTTTCTTCTAAAAATTAGAAGGAATTTCTTATGTTTCATTCTATAACTTAGGAATTACTGGATAACCCATTTGGTTATCCAAGAATTCCAGCATCATTTGTTAGACAGGTTATCATTCCACTATTGTATTATATTATTACCTTGACACTTTTGTCAAAAATCAACTGACCCTAGATGTGTGAGTCTATGTCTTGTAGTCATAATTTGATTCATCTCTATGGATATTCTTACATCAATAATACATTGCTTAGATTACTCCAGCTTTATCATAAATCTTGAAATTAAATAGTATACATTCTCTAACTTGGTTCATCTTTTCAAAAACTTTTTACTCTTCTTATTTCTTTACTTTTATATGTAAGTTATAGATTTACTTCATCACTTTTAATAAACAACCCTACTGTAATTTTATCTAGGACTATATTAAATTTATAGATCAATTTAGTGCAAATGTCATTTTAACAATGTTGAGGTTTTCACTCTATGAACATGGCATATCTCTTCATTTATTTAGGTCTACTTTAATACCCTTGTGTTAGTTGAGGTTCTTTGTTTAGAGAGAGAGAGAGAGAGAGAGAGAGTTTCTGTCGGACTTGGCTCATGTGATCCTGGGGACTGGCACATCCAAATTCCATAAGGCAGGCTACAAGTTGGAAACTCCAGTGAAGGTGAGTTTAAGTTTCCCAGAAGTTGGCTGACTGAAAAAAGGCAGAAATTCTTCTTTATGAATTCTGAAATCTTCAGTTCTGGCTTTAAAACCTCCAATTGACTGAATGCAGAGACTCCTCTTTGTTCAGGGAAATCTCCATTGTGGATTATAGATGCAATCAGCCGTAGATGCGATCAACTGGCTGTAGATGAAAATCCATCTATGAAATACCCTCACAATGGCCATAAAGCCAGTGCTTGCTTGACTAAACAACTGGAAACCATAACCTAGCCAAGATGCACATGAAATTAACAATCACAATCCCTTAAGAAGATCCTGTGATTTTCACTGTCTAAGTATTAGTTCAGCTATATTATTTTCCACTCAAGAATCCATTTTGTAGCTTTCCAAATATTGTTTCTGTTTTATCCTTTCCTATTCTCTTCATCTTTGTGTGCAATCTACCATCTTGTTAAATTTAGTCTTAAGTATTCTTTGATTTTGTATGCTATTGTAAGTGGGATGTTTTAACTTTCATTTTCCAGTGGTTTGTTATTAGTATATAATAATAAAATTGATGTTTGTATATTGACCTGATATACTGCAGCAATTGTTCAATTTATTTACTAGTTCTAGAAGCAGTTTTATGTAATCATTCAGAATCTCTGTGTACATTATTTTTTCATCTGAGAAGAAAGACAGCTTTACTTCTTCCTTTCTGGTATGTTTTCTTTTTATTTCTTTATTTTTACTTACTGCACTAAGACCTCCAGCACAATGTTGATTAGAGATGATGAGATCTGACATAATCATCTTTTTTTCTAGTCTTTGGGGGAAAGTGTGCTGTCTTTCACTAATGGGAATTATGTTACTTGTAGATTTTCCATAGATACACTTTATCAGTTTGAAAATTTTGCTTTCCAGTTCTTAAAATGCTGAGAATGCTATCAAGCATGAGTGTTGATGTGTACTTATTTTGTATTTATTGACACAGTCCTGTTTTTCCTCTTTATTCTCTTAATGCCATAAATTGCATTAATTTTCACATAATAAATCAAGCCTTCATTCTTGACATAAATCTCACTTGGTCATGACATTTTACTTTATATATTATATAATTTTATAATATATGTATATTTCTGTGTGTGATTTGCTAGGATTTTTTTTATCTTTAAAAGCTGTTGCATTTTATTCTATATGCAGCTAAATTTTATGTGGAGTAGGTTGAGTTTTTTGAGGTTTATTTTTAATTTTCATTTTCATAGGTCTCAATTGCGCTTTAGTCTTATAAATAAGGTGTGACCATTCTGAGGCTCTACTAAATATGTCAGGATTTCAAAAATGTCTCTCCATTTCTACTGCATGGAACAGGGACATTTTCCAGCCCTTTGTGAGCTCTGGGAACTGTTTTGTGTACAGCACTCCATTAGTTTTCTCAAGCCTCATGGAGTCTCACCTTATGCATATATAGTTTTGTTCTCAGCAATAGACTCAAGGGCATTCTTATACAGATTTCTGGAGCTCTTTCTCTGAATAGTTTATTCCTCTTTGTTAATCTTCTCTGCAAATTGTGTCATTTTAGGTAGCCCAGAGTCAGAATCTTATCTCATGTCTGTGACATTATCGTGCTCTGTTTGGGTTCTTCCTCCATACTCCACAGACCTAAAAATAACTTCAGGCAAAAAGTCAGAGTTATTTTAGGGCTCACCTCATTTGTTTCCCTTCTATAAGTTCTGTGTTAACCTGTTCTTCAATGTCTAAAAATACATATTTTTATCTTTTCTAGTTATGATGGCAGTGGGAGCATAGACAATCTAGTACCAGTTTACCTCCCATAGCTGGAAATAGAAGTCCCTAATGTTTTATATAATTTGGCAGATTTCCATCAATTTTACCAGATGATCTTCAGTATGATCACTCTGGGAAAACAGCATTAAAAGACAAAATCCAAATCAAAAATATAGTCTGGTTCTGCCATGTCTAATGTGTCCCAAAGCCATCCCTATCTGTGACCCCTGTGAACGTGGCTCTAGAATCTCAATATTGATCCAGACAAACTTTAAATTCTGTGTTCATAAATATTTCAGATATTGTTTCTAAAGCAAATTTATGCTCAGGATTGAGTGCAAACCCATTGGCCCAGTTATTTTTGTTTGAGCTGTCAAATTCCACAAAGACATTGCACCATTCCATGAAGTCCCAAACTTTCAATGTAGTTGTGGATCAGAAACTCACCAAGGGTTCCTGCTTACTCAGCTGTGTTTCTCTTTTTTATTTTTCTGAATCTTAAAGCTATGTCTATCTGGTTCAAGCCTTTCAAACTGATTTCAGCTAGAACTGATCACATTGAAATTTTGCAGTGGGTCATTGAAAATGATTATAATATACATGTTGATGCTGTTGGGGTTAGTTAAATTGCAGGTGCTATAGGTTTAGTCGGGGTACAAATTAGGAATCATTGGGTCCTCCAGGATACAGTCAGAGGCTTTGTCTTTGTGTAAAAGCAAATTATGTCAGTGTGCTACACCGTTTATCATCATTTACAAATAAAGTTTAATACTTTAATTCAACATGCACCTGTTAGTTGAATATGATCTTTCTCTGGTGTTCGCTAAAATCATTTACAACAGCAATGTTGTTTTTTGATACAATATATGCTATTATATGTCTGACACATGGCTACTAGATATGCTTTATCCTACTCAGGCTCTCAGCATGAATTGTCATTATTCTGATGTGTTCTCAAACATACTATGAGATTTACATTTCTTGGTATTTTCTGACTGGTTTTATTTTCTCATAAAATTTCTTTCAGGGTCCTTGGGAGAAAATAGAAAAACCAATAAATATCTTACTTTCAATTTTTTGCCTAAATATGTTCCATTTCTCTTGAAATGATCGTTGTCCACCCAGAGTAGTAAAGTAGGCAGATCAATTTTTTTCTTTTCTTTTTTTTTTATTAAAGAAGTTGTAGGTTTACAGAAAAATCATGCAGAAACAGAGTTCCCATATACCCTCCTCATGCACATAGTTTTCCCTTTCATTAACAGTTTGTATTAGTGTGGTACTTTTTTATAATTTATAAAACAATATTATCATAATTATACTATTAACTATAGTCCATAGTTTACATTAGGGTTCACTATGTGTTTTTTAAAAAATTTTATTGTAGAAATGTAAGTGCAACCTAAAGTTCCCTGTTAACCACATTCAAATATAAAATTCAGTAGTATTGATTAAATTTATGTTGATCTAAGTTCACCACCATCCATTACCAAACCTTTTCCATCATCCCAAACAGAAGTTACACCAATTAAGGATTAATTTCCCATTCCCTACCACAAACTTGTACCCTGCTAACCTGTATACTAGTCTCCTATTCCATAAATTTGCCTTTGATTATTAAATTTAGTAAGATCTTACAATATTTGTTCTTTTATGTCTGGCTCATTTCACTCAGCATAATCTGTTCAAGGTTTATCCATGTCACTTTATCAGAACTTCATTCCTATTTAGTACTGAATAATAGTCCCTTGTGTTTATATACCACTTTTTTTTTTTTTTTTTTGCCCATTCATCAGTTACCCATTGATTTTACAAAAAGGACAGTGGGGTTCCTTCCATCTTTTGGCAATAGTGAATAGTGCCCCTGTGCCGGTTTGAGTGTATTGTGTCCCCCAAATGCCATTATCTTTGTGGTCTTGTGTGGGGCAGAAGTTTTTGTGCTGGTTAGATTTGCTTGGAGTGTGCCCCACCCAGCTGTGGGAGATAATTTTGATGAGATGTTCCCATGGAGGTGTGGCCCCACCCATTCAGGGTGGGCCTTGATCGGTGGAGCTATATAAATGAGCTGACTCAAAGAGAGAAGGGAGTGCAGCTGGGAGTGATGTTTTGAAGAGGAGCAAGCTTGCTAGAGAGGAGCATCCTGGGAGAAAGCCGTTTTGAGGCCGGAGCTTTGGAGCAGACGTGGCCATCCTCCAGTGAAGGTGCCCGGTTGCTGATGTGTTGCCTTGGTCGCTTTGTGGCCTTAAGACTGTAATTGTGTAGTGAAATAAACCCCAGTTTTATAAAGGCCTATCCATCTCCGGTGTTTTGCATTCTGCAGCATTAGCAAACTAGGACAGCCCCTATGAACATCAGTGTGGAAATATGATCATCATTTCAAGAGAAATGGAACATATTTAAACATTATGTTAGTATTGAATAACAGTAGTGACAGTGGGCATCCTTGTCTTGTTCCCTATATTATAGGGAAAGCTTTCAGTTTTTCACCATTGAGTAGAATGTTAGATGTGGGTTTTTCATGTCTGCCCTTTATCATTTTGAGTAAGTTCCCTTCTATTCCTAATTTTCTAAGTGTTTTTATCAAGAAGGAGTGCTGGATTTTGTCAAATGTCTTCTGCCTCATTTGAGATGATCATTGTGCCAGTTTGAATGTATTATGTCCCCCAGAAAAAGCCATATTCTTTGATGCAGCCTTGTGGGACAGACGTTTTGGTGCTGATTAGATTGGAAGCCTTTGAGTGTTTCCATGGAGATGTGACCCACCCGACTGTGGGTGATAACTCTGGTTATATAATTTCCATGGAGGTGTTGCCCCACCCATTCAGGGTGGGTCTAAATTGAATCACTGGAGTCATATAAATGAGCTGACAAACAAGGGAACTCAGTGAAGCTGAGAGTGACATTTTGAAGAGGAGCTACAGCCAAGAGGGACTTTGAAGAACTCACAGAAGCTGAGAGAAGAGCGTCAGATGAGAGACAGTTTGAAGACAGCTGTTGAAAGAAGACTCTTTCTCTGGAGAAGCTAAGAGAGGACAAACCCCCAAGAGCAACTGAGAGTGACACTTTTGAGGAACTGCAGCCTAGAGAGGAATGTCCTGGGTGAAAGCCATTTTGAACCCAGAACTTGGAGCAGATGCCAGCCACATGCCTTCCCAGCTAACAGAGGTTTTCCGGACACCATTGGCCATCCTCCAGTGAAGGTACCCGATTGCTGATGTGTTACCTTGGACACCTTATGGCCTTAAGACTGTAATTTTGTAACCAAAGAAACCCCCTTTTATAAAAGCCAATCCATCTCTGGTGTTTTGCATTCTGGCAGCATTAGCAAACTAGAACAATCATGCGTTTTTACAATTTGTTCTGTTAATGTGATATATTACACTGATTTATTTTCTTATGTTGAATCACCCTTGCAAACCTGGGATAAATCTCAATTGATCATGGTGTATAATTCTTTTAATGTGATGTTGGATTCCACTTGCTAATATTTTGTTGAACTTTTTGCATCTATATTCATAAGACATTGTTCTGTAATTTTCTTTTCTTGTGATTTCTTTATCTGACCTTGGTTTGAGGCTGATGTTTGCTTCATAGAATGAGTTAGGAAGTGTTTGCTCCTCTTCAATTTTAGGAAGAGGTTAAGCATGATTGGTGTTAATTTTCCTTATAATGTTTGGCAAAATTCACCAGTGAAGCCATCTGGCCCTGGGCTTTTCTTTATTGGAAGGTATTTGGTTACTGATTCAATCTCTTTACTTGTTACTGATTAGTCGAGTTATTCTGTTGTTCGGTTAGTTTAGGTAGCCTGTGTATTTCTAGAAATTTGTCCATTTCATCTAGGTTATCTAATTTGTTGACATAAAGTTATTCATAGAATCCTCTTTTTTTTTTATTTCCATGGGGTCGATAGGGTTGTAACCCCCTTCATTTGTGTCCTCTATTATTCTTTGTTAGTTTAGCTAATGGTTTTCCAATTTTATGGATGTTTTCAAAGAACAGGCCTGAAGGACTCCAAGTGTTCCGTTATAATGATGACATCATTAGTGGGCCAGAGTGAGGAGCAAAGTGCCCAGGGATTGCACATATGGCTATAATTTCCCAGCAGTCACTTTGTTTGGCAGCATATGGGCCAGAGCCCAGTGCTTGATCTTTGACCCAAAATGGGAATTACAGTCCCTAAAGTCACCTACTTCCATGAAGGAGGCCCAGCAGTTGATTGGGCTATTTGCATATTGATGCCAGAATATTCCTCATCTCAGTATCTTCCTAGCACCCCTATACTGGATGACATGAAAAGTAGGTATTTCCCACTGGGGAATGGAAGAACAGGCCCTGCAAGAGGTAAAAGCAGACATATCAGCTGCCGTCATCTAAGACCTTTAGAGACTGGATCTCCATTTGTGCTATAGGTTAGTGCCACCCAGACCCACACCAACTGGTTCCTCTGGCAGAAAGAGGGAGAAACAGGAATTCACAGACCCCTGGGGCCACTCCCCCTTTTAGAGACAACTTTTAATTGTCTATTAAGCCTTGGTGAAAACAGAAAGGATTAGTGAGAGCACCCAAGTCCCCCTGAGGCCAGAAATCTCCATCACATCCTTGGTCCTCAGTAATCGCCTAGGCAGTGCCCAGCAACAGAACATCATCAAATGGAAGTAGCACATTCAGGATCACACTTTCCTGGGCCCCCAGGGAGTGACACACTTGCATGATCAGGTGATGGAGGCCACCTCAACCCTGATCCTGTCCCAATACCATATAAGGGCCCTTTCCTCCCTGTATTATCATCCTGGGTGCCTCACCAGATGCTCAGCACTGGTTCACTGATGGATCAGTCAAGCTGAAGCCATCCAGCATCCATTGGGCAGCAGCTGCTATTTCCCTTGGTTCAGGAAGACTATATACCATCTCTGAAACTAGAAAACATGCCCAATGGGCAAAACTGCAAATGGTCTTCTTATCCCTGGAACACTCAGACCCAACTCACTGCTGGATCTGTCATCTGTCCACTTGCTTCCTCTCTCCTCTTTTCAGGGTCCAGATTATCCTTCAAGGAGCTGATTTCCCCTGCTTCACATTTGTACTAACACCAGGAAGACCTTCATTTAAGCATGAGAAAAAGATAACAATACAGCAGTTGGCTGTGCACTCTTCTTCCTCACATCCCTAGTCAACCTGTTGAGATATAACTACTCCTGATATAATGAAACTGGAAAATAGCTCACTCATTTTTTCTGCAAGCATCCTCAGGAGGAGTAGTGACTTTTTAGGGGTGCTCTGTGCCCCTCTAGAGCTTATCTTCCTTTGTAGAAGAAATTAAACCTCCACTGGTTGGGCCACTTCCTGCATAGGTCATTGGACAGTGAAGGGACAATGCACCTTCAGGTTTCTGACTGCCCTCTTGAAAATTCATAACCAATCTAAGACTTCTCATTGGACTGCTCCCTTATTATCCCAAGTAAACCATGATTTGCCTTGAGGGGGTGGGGGTGGAGGGGGTTCCATTGAATACACTTCTTTTGGCAGATCATTATTGCCCTGGATGGGAATAAGTGCCAATTAGCACATGGCACCCAATCTGTCAGCCACCTTGCCTGACATTACTGAGTTCAGAGCATGACCCCTTTAGGCTCAGCAAAACTCATTAGACTCTCTAGGCAAAGTAGTGCTTGATAATACCTTTGCCTTAGACATCTTCCTAGCCCAACAAGGAGGAATGTAGGATATGCATGGGAATCATAAAAGCCTTTTTAATGTGCTTCAGCCACTGTTGCTACCAAATTTTTACTGTCAACATTTTTGAGAGCCATGGGCCAGTAGTTCAGACCCATCCTTCATGCCCAGGGTGGGAGGTAGGCTTATGATGTGAAAACTAATGCAGAGGAGTGGGCAAAGTATGGTCAAGAGGCTAAGGGGTAGACTGCTGGAGAAGTCACAGACACACACAGTGGCCAGCTCCCAGCTCTTGAACACTCTCTCCTAGTCCCCTCTTGCCTGTTTGCCTGAAGGTGTTCAGGATGTTTCTATTTTTTAAGAAACCACAAGCAGCCCAGGAGAAACATTAGATCTCAACCTATAAAAACAAGCTACCTAGAAATGGAAGACACTAACCTTACCTTGAACCCAAATCTGGGAACAACTTGTCCCAGCTCCTGGCCAGGGAAGAAACTCTGCATAAAGTTTGCTTGATGCATGCTTTGGGCTCAATGGTAGGATTCCCCTCCCCCTGGGGTGTATAAAATCTCAACACTCAGGCAGCACAAGTATCCCTCATCCCCAACACTAAATGGGGCATGTGTAGCTGCCATCCACTGACCCTTACCTGAGCAGTAGCGCTCCCTAGGGAAGTGGTCACAATGGATCCTCTTCCCTGTTCTTTTGCATGCTTTGTGCCATGTAAGTAACAAAGTGGTCATTTGCTGAAAAAACTGTTGTGCCTGATCCTGCACCTCATTCCACAATCCTCAAGCATAGCATCATTCACATTTCAGGCATCTCAGAAGGAAAAGAAAGAGATAAAAGGACAGAAGGAATATTCAAAGAAATAATGGCAAAAAAAAAAATAAAAAACTTCACATATATAGGAAGGACATGAAATATAGGAAGGACATGAATATGCAATTCATGAAGCCCATCAAAGCCCAAACAGGATAAACTTGAAGAGAACCTTGCCCAGACAAATAGTAGTCAAAATGTGGAATGCAAAGGACAAAAAGAGAGTCCTGAAAACTGTAAAGGAAAATCAACTTGTTATGTGCAGGGAGACCCAATAAAATTAAGTGCCAATTTCTCATTAGAAACAATGGAAACAAGAAGTGGGGAAAAATATTTAAAGTGCTGAAATAAAACAATTTTAAACAAAGAATTTCATATCTGGTGAGATTATCTTTCAAAATTTAGGGGAAGAATAAGGAATTCCCAGATAAATAAAAGCTGAAGGAGTTCATTACCACTAGACCTGCTGTAAAAGCAATGCAAAAGGAAGTTCATGAAACTGAAAAGAAAGGTCACAGACATTGGATCAAAGAGGCATAAAGAAATAAAGTCCTCAGATAAAGTTAACCACATGGGTAATTAAATTGCCAGTACTATTGTATTGTATTTTTTGGAATGCAACTCCACTTTTTACTTCTTACAGTTTCTAAAATGCAAATGTATTGAAAGTAATGATAAATCTATGGTTTAGGACATACAATATATAAAGATAGAATTTCTAACAAGTACAACACAAAGGTGGGGGGATGGATTGGTATAGTAAGATTATATGTGTATGCTATTTAAGTTAAGTTGGTATCAAATAAAATGTGATTGTTTAATAATTAAGATGTTAAATGTAAACCCAATGGTAACCAAAAAGAAAATATATTTATATATATATATGTATCTATATACAGAAAAAAATTAGAAGGGTCTCAAAATCAAATAAATATGAAAGTGGACATTAATGGAAGAATTGAGGGATGAAAAAGGTATAAGATCAACAAAGAACAAATAGCAAAGGGCAGAAGAAAGTCCTGCATTATCAGTAGTTACTTTAATTGAAAATGGATTAGACTTTTCAGTCAAAAGGCAGAGACTGTCAGAATGGATTAAAAAAGACACAAGTAGGTTGAAAGTGAAAGGATGGGGAAAAAACCCCATGCAAATAGCAAAAAAATAGAGCTGGGGTAGCTATACTAATAAAACTGCTATGAAAGACAAAGAAGGTCACTATACACTGACAAAGGGGTCAGTTCAAAAGAAGATTTAACAAATATAAATATGCATCTAATGTCAGAACCCTACAATATATGAAGGAAATAATGACAGGTTTGAAGGGAGAAATACATGGTTCTACATTCATAGCAGGAGATGTCAATACACCACATTCAATATTGGATAGAACATCTAGACAGAAGACCAATAAAGAAATAGAAAACTTGAATGATTCTATAAACCAAATAGATCTAACAGTCATATATATAACACCTCACCCAATAGCAGAACACATTCCTTCCTAGTGGACATGGGTCATTCTCCAGGATAGAGTTAGGTTACTAAACAGGATAGAGTTAGGTTACTAAACAGGATAGAGTTAGGTTACTAAACAGGATAGAGTTAGTTTGTTAGGTTACAAAACAGGTCTCAATAAATTTTTAAATATTGAAATCCTACAATGTATCATCTCTGAACACAATGGAATGAAACTAGAAATCTATAATGAGGGAGAATGGGAAAGTTCACAGATATGTGGAACATATACAACACATTCTTAAACAATGGAGAAGTCACAAGGGAAACTAGAAAATATCTTAAGGCAAATAAAAACAAAACACACCATAATAACAAAACTTTTGGGGAGCATCAAAAGCAGTGCTGAGAGGTAAATTTATAGTTCTAAATGATTGCATTAAGAAAGAACTATGGGGAGAACCTAAGAAGGCAGCTAGGCAAGACAGGGCAAAAAAACACCTCCATGAAAAATACTAGATAAAAGCCAGAAAGTGACCCAGAACACCAGTTCCAGTGATGCACCAGCCAGACAAGGTCTGCTAAATACACAGGGACCATGCATTTGGTGAAACCGAAAGTCTGCATTCTGAAATGAGTGAGTGAGCTGGCTGAAAGTCTGGTGGCCACGTTGCGATGTGGGGAAACCATGGGTTGGTGTTTGGAGAGACTAGCTCTTTTTTAAAAAAAAAACAGAAAACCTGGTAGCAGCTACGGATACAGCAGTGAGAACCTCGCAGCGAAGTGCGGCAGGAACGGGCTGTGCCAACGCCTCAACATCTGGCGTGGAAGATAGCCCTTCCCACACCTGCTGCCAATTGTCTTGGAGCCAGGAGGGCAGAGGGGAGCCAAAAGGAGAAAGAAACTGTGCCCCTTGCAGCCGTCTTCCTGGTGGACTGGGGACACTCCTGCCTGGGGCCAGAGCCACAGCCCAGAACCATGCCATGGGTCCCAGTGTGATGGGGAGTGTTTCCTGCAGCACTGTGCACATGCCACAATATTGGTTGTGGACAGTGGCCTTTAGGGCACCCACAGCTAATTGTCCTGGAGCTGGGAAGGTGGAGCTGTGCAAAAAGGGGGAAATTAACATGCTCCATTTAGCCATCTTTACAGCAGGCTGGGAACACCCCTGCATGGCCCTACAGCCCAGGGCTTCCCTGGAGGGCCGGCATGCACTGGTGATGTGGCACAGCCTTCCCTCAGCAGTGGTCCTGGAAGAGCACAGCTGAAAAGGGGAACCAACTCTGAAGTCCCAGGGACCCTATGCCAATACCAAGGACTTGTGGGTCAGCAGCAGAGACAATCTGTGGCAAGACTGAAATGAAGGCTTAGACTCTTGCAATAGCCTTAAATCTCCAGGAACACCTGGGAGATTTGATTATTAAAGCTGCCCTGCCTCCTAACCACTCACACACATGCCCCTCATTCAGGGTGGACTGCACCAACAACACACCCAAACTTAGTGCACCAATTGAACCCCACAAGAATAAGGTCCCCCCACACACCACAAAGACAAAGTTAGGGAGAACTGACTTGAGGGAAATAGGTGACTTGTGGATTCCATCTGCTGGTTAGTTAGAGAAACTGTAACTAACCTGTAGATCTGACAAATTAGAGACTGGTGCTTTTCATATTATGAAAGAACCCTAGCAAGTAAAGCAAATGCCAAGAGGTCAAAAACAACAGAAAATTTTAAAGCATATGATAAAACCAGATGATATGGAGAACCCAAACCCAAACACCCAAATCAGAAGATCAGAGGAGACACAGTACTTAGAGCAATTAGTCAAAGAACTAAAGACAAACAATGAGAGCATGGCACAGGATATAAAGGACATGAAGAAGAGCATGGCACAGCATGTAAAGGACATAAAGAAGACCCTAGGAGAGCATAAAGAAGAAATGGCAAGAGTAAATAAAAAAATAGACAATCTTATGGAAATAAAAGAAATTGTTGACCAAATTAAAAAGATTCTGGATACTCATAGTACAAGGCTGGAGGAAGCTGAACAATGACTCAGTGTCCTTGAGGACCACAGAGCAGAAAATGAAAGAATAAAAGAAAGAATGGGGAAAAAATTGAAAAAATCAAAATGGATCTCAGGGACATATTAGATAAAATAAGATGTCCAAATTTAAGACTCATTGGTGTCCCAGAAGGGGAAGGGAAGGGTAAAGGTGTAGAAAGAGTATTCAAAGAAATTGTTGGGGAAAACTTCCCAAACCTTCTACACAATATAAATACACAAAACATAAATGCCCAGTGAACTCCAAATAGAATAAATCCAAATAAACCCACTCTGGGACATATTCTGATCAGACTTTCAACTACTGAAGAGAAAGAGCAAGTTCTGAAAGCAGCAAGAGAAAAGCAATTCACCACATACAAAGGAAACAACATAAGAATAAGTAGTGACTACTCAGTGGCCACCATGGAGGCGAGACAGCAGTGGCATGACATATTTAAAATTCTGAGAGAGAAAAATTTCCAACCAAGAGTACTTTATCCAGCAAAACTCTCCTTCAAATTTGAGGAAGAGCTTAAATTTTTCACAATCAAATGCTGAGAGATTTTGCCAATAAAAGACCTGCCGTACTGGAGATACTAAAGAGAGCCCTACTCACAGAGAAACAAAGAAAGGAGAGAGAGATATAGAGAAATTTAACAGACATATATAGAACATTACATCCCAAATGACCAGTACACACATTCTTCTCTAGTGATCACAGATCTTTCTCCAGAATAGACCATATGCTGGGACACAAAACAAGCCTCAATAAATTTAGAAAAAATTGAATTTATTCAAAGCATGATTTCTGACCATGATGGAATACAAATAGAAGTCAATAACCATAAGAGAGTTAGAAAATTCACAAACACCTGGAGGTTAAAAATGAGGGGGAGATGAAAACATTCCTGGATAATCAAAAGCTGAGGGACTTCATCACCAGTAGATCAGTCCTATAAGAAATGCTAAAGGGAATTGAGCAGGCTGAAAGGAAGGGACACTAAATAATTGACTGAAACCACATGAAGAAATAACGATTTCCAGTAAAGATCACATGGTAAATATAAATACCATGTATTTTTGATTTGTAACTCCACTATTTACTTCCTACAGGATCTAAAATACATAAAGTATAATAATAAATGAGTGGTTTTGGACTCAATGTAAAATATGTAATTTTTGATAAGAATTACATAAAGGTGGGGGAATGGAGGAGTATGGGAACATAGTTTATGTGCCCTATTGAAGATAAGTTGGTATCAAAAAAAACAAGATTGTTATAGATTTAAGATATTAAATTTAAGCCCCACAGTAAGCACAAAGAACGTATCAGAGAATATGATCATAGAGATGAAAAGCAGAGTATGGGTTATGAGAAGTGGGGGAAGGGGCAATGGGGAGTTGAGAAATGAGTGTCGAGTTTCTGCTTGGGGTGAAGGGAAATTTCTAGTAATGGATAGTGGGAAGGTGATGGCATTGTAACATTCTAAATGTGATTAATCCCACTAATGGAATGCTAGGGAGGGGTTGGAATGGGAAGATTTATGCTGTATATATGTTTCCACAATTGAAAAAAAAAAAAACACAGTCTAAATAGATAATGACAATTAAATGCAAAAGATGATCCTGGATGGGATCTGAGGATGGAGGAGAGGAGGCTCAAAGGGATACAGTTGGGACATAAGAAAAAAAAGGAAATATAGAATGTAAGCTTTGTATCAATGTTGAATTTCTTGAACTTCTTAGCTGCGCTTAATAGGATTGCATAAAAGAATGTTCTTGTTCATGGGAAATGTATGTGAATTATATTGTTTGTTCAAGAATGTGTGAAGCTTGCTCTCATATGTTCAGAAGACAGAGCAACAGATGATGGATGATAGACAGGGAGGGAGTGAGAGAAAGAAAGAAATGGTGGTGTGCCAGGATGCTAAAGTTGGTGGATCAGGGTATTGGGGGAGGGGGGTCAGGGTATGCTGGAGTTCTGTTTATGGGGTTTGTGTTATTTTTGCAGCTGTTCCTGTAAGTTTGAATTTATTTCAAAATAAAATTAAAAAAAAAAGAGAACTATCTCAAACCTGAGACTTAACCTCACAACAGAACTGAGGATCTAAAAAATGAAGACAAAACTAAATACAGAAGAAGCAGAAGGAAGGCGATAACAAAGATTACAGCACAGATAAATGACATAGAGAATAAAAAACAATGGAGAGATTCAATGAAGAATATGCTGACATCGATATGCAAATAGTCCAATTAACTGCTGGGCCTCCTTGGGAAGCAGGTAACTTTAGGGACTGTAATTTTTCCCATACCAGGTGAGAGATCTAGTGCTGGGATCTGTCCCATATGCTGCCAAAGAAGGTGACCTGCTGGGAAGTTATAGCCATATGTACAATCTCTAGGCACTTTGTTCCTCGCTCTGGCCCACTAACTTGATGTCGTAATTATAACAGAACACTTGGAGTCCTTTGGCTGAGGACAGTTTACACAAATCCTGTCCCACCTGTTGGTGCCAGGAAGTTTAAATACATGCTTGTGGTAGTAACAGTGAAGGTATGCTATTGGCCTTGCTGCATGAAAGCAGATTGATCCTGTTTGTCCTCATGGAGTGGGATGGATACAAAGGCATTTGTCAAGTTAACAACCACATACCAAATGCTGGTGGAGACAATAATGGCTTCCATGAGAGTCACAATATCTGATACTATGGCACTGAAGGGGAAGCTTCTGCATTTAAATGCTGATAATCTACAGTCAACCTCCATGCTCCATGCTCCAGTGCCTTACAGTGGCCACACTAGGCTATTATAGACAGAAACGGTGGACCAGAGGACACCCACAGTTAGAAAATCCTCAGTAATGTTACTTTCCATACCAGGGATATGATGTCCTTGCTGTTGGACAATGTGGCAAGGAGACTGGAGCACTGGGGGTGCACAGTCCATCTCTCTTCCAACCATCATGGCCAGAATTTGCTGAATTAGGTGAGTATATCCTCACAATTGTCACTGGGATGTGCATGGTGCAGGATATCAATCTCTGTAACACATTCCCCAGCAGGAAACATGACCACAGGGACCCCCAGTGGGCCAAAAAGACCAACCCACAGAGTAGCAGTGAACTTCCATCCCCATATCCATGTGGAATGCCCCCAACCTCCCAATCCTATTCATCACCCTCTCCCCTCTGCATCTTCTAGAATGATGGAGACCTGTGTGCCAGTATCCAAAAGTGCCATAAAGGTTTGTTCACGGCCCCCAAATTGTACATGCTTGAGATGTATGGCCTTCAGTCCCTGGGGGGTGAATATGGCCCTTGGCTTCACACTTAGGCCATTTTCAATGTAGTCAAGTCTGGGTAAAGAGTTCCTCCCAAGGGCCATACTCCTCAGTTGGGACTGAAGGAAAGGTGGGAGATCCTCAGACTCTTCCTCCTCTTCTACTGCTCATATTCGGAGATAGTGAAGAGGGGGGTGGTCAGGGGAAGATTGTCCCTATTGAGCCTGTGGCTCTCCTAATTTATTTTTCCCAAAGTTGTCCATTGGACATCCCATCTATGCTCCTTTGGGATCCCTTTCCCTAGAGGCCACAAGAACAAAACTCAGTGTGTGGGAATCCTGAGAAGAAGGGGTCACCGTTGACCCATCTTGCAGGTTTTAGGATTTGTTAGTTACCATGGCAGCCACCACCTAACATGGGAGGCCTTGCCCCAAGCAGGGAATGTGTGATAAACCTGCTCAATCACATCTCCCAGAGGAAGCCTGGGATGAGAAAGAGAACCGACTGTCACCCCATTCAGGGGACCTCTTTCTAATAAAATCATTAATGTCTGAAAGTGAAATAGAAATCTGGTGAGGGACTAAATCCCTCCAGCAGGGGCAGAATGTGCTCACACCAACACCCAGTTGTTACAGCATGACCGTGGCTTCCAACCCATTACTTCAAGGCTTACTTGGAATTCAGGGAGGTCACCCAGAGTGGGAGATGCTCATACGACTCCCTGAAGGATCTAATCAAAGAGGCTGTGGTTATGGATTGGGAGAAGCTATACCATCAGCCACTCCTGCTCCACTGCCTTATCTCCAACTAAGTTAATTGGAGGACAGGGTTTGATGTGAGGCAAACAAGACTCCTTCATGCAGCCTGGTTGCTCAAGGTGTTAGTGGCACCCACATCATAAAGTCGGGACAACCACAAAATGATATCCTCTCCAGTCTTCTGTCTGTACCTATCTTTCATATCCCATACCTCTTTCTCTGTGAAGCTCATACTTTCATGTTCACCTCCAAATTCCCATCTTCATCACCATCAACATCTTAAACATCTACTGGATCTACTAGATCATAAACATCCAGTATAAAATAGCTTATTTGATCAGTAAGCCTGGATAAATTTAGCAAGAACATATATAAGTAGAATAGAGGCTACCAGGGGCTGGGGGCAGGAGGGAGAGGGAATTTTTGCTTGGCAGGTGCAGAGTGTTTGCAAATTTTAGAAATATTGAAATAAAAGATACTATAATAAAAAGTTTTTACTTTCTTTTAGGGTCTCTCAACTTATGATGTTCCTTTAATTTTAGATTTTTGGTAGTTAATTTCATGTGTAAACTTGGCTAGATTTTGCAGTCCAGGTGTTTGGTCAAGGAGGAACTGGCTTGATTATTACTGTGGACATATTTCACAGATGGATTTACATCTTTGTTCAATTGGTTCCATCTACATACGCTGATTGCGTCTATGTAGGGGAAGGTGATGTATGTGACTTATAGGTGACGTTCTTTAAAACCATACTCCTCAGACTCCACTTTCCTTTTCCCCTTCTCAATGTCTGGAAAATAGAAACAGCTTGAATGGGAGTCCCAGTAGGAAAAAATGATACATATATTCAAAGGTTTGAAGAACGTATATGAAAAAACTATACACATAAGTGCAAGCATGTTTGAAGAAAACTAACAAGGGATGGTAAAATACCCAGGAACTAGCAACAGCAGAAAGCTGTTAGCAATAGTTGGGCTCTGAGGGCAAGGTGAAGGGTTTTGTTAACAGAACACTATGAGACCTAGGGGGAGTAACGATGGGGAGCTTTGGGAAACAAGAGGGAGATCTGGGAAAGAATCCATACACAAACCACAGCTGGCCAGGAAGAGAAAAGGAAGAACAATTACCATGACCCATGTCTCTTTCTGCCTGATTTTCTGCTTCCTCACCTGGGTCAGAAGCCAGCACACAAGGCAGTATGAATGATGCAACCCTAGAGTTCAGCCTTCTCAGGCACAGAGCAACAAAGAGAAGGGAAGAAATGTAATCTTGAACAAATATAGAGACAAATCAGCACAGTCTCTATCTTTTTGGCCACTCAACATCTAGTATTGTTTAGGTTGGAAAAAAACCTTGTCCCCACACATGGGGCATACATACAATAAAGTGCACAGATTTTAAGTTCAGGTCCATGAGTTTTGACAGTTGTATGCCCTTTTGTAACCACCATTGCAAAGAAGATAAAGAATATTTCCATTCCATCAGAAGTTCCTTTTTGTCAATTATTCCTCTCTCCTCAACGACTATCTTATTTCTATCATTATAGGTTAGTTTTGCCTGTTTTTGGATTTCCTATAAATGGGATCATGTATCTGACTTCATTTGCTCAGCATAATGATTTTGCAATTCATGCATCTTATTTGTAACAGGAGTTTATTCTTTTTCACTATTGAGCAACATTCAATTGTATAGATAAGTTGTATTTCCTTTAATTCATTCTGTTGTTGATATACATTTGGGTTGAATCCGATCTGCTGCTATTTTGAAAACAGCTTTTCTAAACATTCACTTAAAATTTTTTAAAGACATATGTTTTCATTCCTCTTGGGTAAATACATAAGTGTAGAATTGCTGGATCACAGAGAACATGAGGTTAAACTTTACAAGAAATTGAGAAATAGTTATCCATGGTAGTTTTATCATTTTATATTCCCTTCAGAATGTTTCTCCATACCCTTGCTAACATTTGCTGCTGTTGATCTTCATTATTTTAGCCATTTTAGTGGGTATGAATAATATAAAAATTTGGTTTTAATATGAATTTTCCTGATAATTAAAGAGTCTTTTCATGTGTGCTTATTGGCCACTTGAATACTTTTGTAAAGTATCTGGACAACTCTTTGGCCCATTTTTAATGAGTCTTTTTGATTGTCCACCTAAGAGTTCATTAAATATTATGAATGTAAATCCTTTGTCAGATATATTGGCTGCATATATATATTCCCCAGCAGATAACTTATCCATTTACATTCTGAATAGAGTCTTTCAATGAAGAGAAAATCTTAATATTGATGAAGCCTAATGATGTTTTTTTAATGATTCATGATTTTTTTTTATCCTGTCCAAGAAATCACTGGCTACCTCAATGCTTTGAAAATCTTCCCTTACGTTTTCTTTTAGCAAGTTTTTGATTTGGAGTTTCATGTTTAGGTCTGTGACTTATCATTCTGTGTGTGGAGGGACATTTCAACTCAGGTTGATTTTTTATCCTGATTTCTAGTTTATCCAGTAATATTTGTTCAAAAGATTTTCATTTCTCCATTGAAATGACTTTGCAACTCCATCAAAAATTATTTGACCATGTATGTGTGGGCCTCTTTGTGTACTCCTTATTCTGATTCATTAATATATTTGTCTTTCTTCATGGAGACAAATGTCTTGATTACTTTAACATTATAGTAAGCCTGAAAATCAGGTAATGTGAATTTTCCAGCTTTGTTCTTTTTCAAGATTGTTTTGGTTTTTCTAGATCTTTTGCATTTCCATGCAAATTTTAGAATCATCTTGTCCATTTCCCCAAAATAACATGCAGGAATTTTGATAGTTTGTTTAATCTAAATATCAATATGGGGAAATCGGACTCTTAACAATATTGAGTCTTCTAATCCCCAAACAAGATATGTCACTCTATTTATTTAGGTCTTTGATTTCTTTTTAAAATAGATTACGATTGTCTTTTGAATTCCCCTATGCTTCCTTCCTCTCCTTCCTAACCCTATTAGTTCTGCCTGTGTTTGATATAGTCTTGCCTTGGAATTTGCCTTTCCATTGCCTTCAGATAGTGGTTTTATACATTTTTCCCAGCTTATGTAGTTCTCAGTGAGACAGTCTGTCCATTTCAAGGTACCAGGTTATGACCAGAATCAGAGGTCTTCCACCCTGTAAGTTTTGTACACTACATTTTATTGTAGTTCATATCCAAGAATTAAAAACATTTTATTATTATACCTTCTTCAGCTTATGAAATAATTGAAAATGTATTTTTACATTTCCAAGTAGATTTTTCATTTATATTCTTAGGGTTGGTGTCTAACTTTACTTTAGTCACAGGATGTGTTCTGTATGATAAGTGTCTGAAATTGTAGTGACTTGTTTTATAGTTCACTAAGTAATCATTTTTGCATTTGTGCCATGTTTGCTCAAGTGGTATTTAAGCAGATTTATACACACAAGAATATAGACCATACAAAAACACTCAGAATAACATATATATGTATACATATATACATGTATGTATATATATATACTTAATTAAGCTTGATAATTTGTTGGCCAAATTTGTTGTACCAAACTTGGTATAAAACCTTACGACATATTAGAAACTTGGAGATTGAAATCTCCAACTATGATACAATAGTCTACCATGTAGTTTAATTTTTATTTTATATATTTGAGGCTATTCTGTTAGATTATAAAGTTTAAAAATGTACGCTCTCCTTGATTTTAACTTAACTTGATTTGACCTTGAATCACCAAGCAGTGGCACTTAATTTCTAATCCTGAATTTTATTTTATAGTTTTTGTGATATTAATGCAGGTATTGCAGCACTCTTTTATTAAATATTTGTCAAATTTAACATTTTGGTTCCATTTGTCTTCAATAATTCTATGTGGTGGTGCTTCCAGTAGTTTTTTTCAGATTATTCTCTTATACTTTCAATACAAGCAATCACATCATTGGCAAACATGGCAATGTTAGTTCTTCCTATCTACTTGTTTATCTTTAATTTATAACCTTTATCTAATTTTATAACTAGTCTCTCAAGGATAATGCTAAATATTATTGAAAATGTTGGACATCTTTGTATCATTCTTGACTTAAATGGGTAAGTTATAAATATCTCCTCATGAAGCACAATGTTTACTTTTGGTTTGAGAGAGATGTTTCTCTAACTTCCAATCTTGGATTTTTGTTGAATTTTTCAAATGACTTCCTGTCTCTATGAAGTTGGTCATAATGTTATTTTTCCCAAAGATCTATTAATGTGAATGCATTCTTAACCAGATTTTTTAACACTGAAATATACATTATTACTAAATTATACCCCAAATCTACTTTATTGGGATGTATTTTTACTTTTTATTGTTGATGGATTTTGTTTGTTAAAATTTATTTTGGAATTTTAATACTGATATTTATTAATGGCATTGTTCTTTAATTTCCGTCTCTGGTGTAATCTTTGAGTACTAAATCAATGTATGCTTGCCTTCCAAAAATAATTTGTAAGTTTATTTATTTGTTATGCTTTTAAACAGTTTAAGTGCTATTGAAATTACCTGATCTTCAAATGTTTCATGGAATGCTTGTGTGAAAGTATCTGGGGCTTATGTTCTCTTTCCTGCTTTCCCTCCTTCTTTCCCTTCCTTCCTTCCTTCCTTCCTTTTTTGGTGGTGGGATGGGAAACAGCTTTTTAACAATTTTCTTTTTTTTTTAAATTAAGTGTTCTATTTTCACTGTCTCTTTTGGTGTAAATTTCAGTTAAATGTATCTTCCCAGAAAATTATTCATTTCACTAAGGTTTCAAATTTATTTAAATGTATTCTGAAAAAAGTGAATTTTTAGTTTGTAGTTGTTTTCATTCTTGTCTTTTTATTTTATATATTTGAGCTTTGGTTTTTAATTAGTTTAGTAAATGACTTGTCTCATTAAATGTTTTTGACATGGCCCATGATCTTAATTAGCTTTATCATTTTTTCCTAATAAATCAATTTCCAATTTCATCTTTGTTTATATTTTTCCTACCTTAGTTTTATATCATTTCCAATTTTCTAACTTCTTGGATTGGGTAATTAATATTTTTAACCAAAGGAAGAATTTAAGACTCTTATGCTTTTCCTCTGAGCCTCATTTTAGGTGTAACCCATGGGTTCTTCAGTTTCTAGAAATTATTATTGTTACATTCTATAAATTCTGCAATTTTAATTTTGATTTTTCTTTGACATAAAAGTTGTTTAAAAAGGATTTTGTTTGGCTAATTTTACATTTCAAGGTAATAAGACTTTAAATTTTTTTGGTTTTTGGTTTCTTGCTAATTTCTAGTGTTATCACATTGTATTGATAGATATACCATCATCTGAATGTCTGTTGAAGGGCATTTGGACTTCTTCCAATTTGGGGCTCTTTTAAGTAAAGCTGTTATCAACATTCATGTGCATCTTAGTTTGCCAGGGCTGCTACGACAACTTAAAGAAGAGGAATTTACTGTTTCACAGTTTTGGAGGCTTGAAGTCCAACATCAAGATATTGTCACCTCTTGCTTTCTCCCAGAGCAGGCAACATTCTGGCAATTCTCCATCACATGGTGATCCCTCTCTCCTTGTGTCTGCTCCTCTGATTACTGCTGACTTCTGGTTTCTACTGACCACATCCAAATTTCCTCTGCCTTATAAGGACTCCAGTCATATGGATTAAGGCTAATTCAATTTGGCCTCATCTAAATTGGATCTTTGAAGATATTACCCACAAATGAGTCCACACCTTAACTAATAATAACATCTTCAAAGGTCCTGTTTACAAATGTGTTCATACTCACGGGGACATGGATAAAGAGTTGAATATGTCTTCTGTGGGAAATGTGATTCAATCTCCAAAAATATGCAAGTTTTTGCATGGACATATATGTTCATTTCTCTTAGGTAAATATATAAGGTGAAAAAGCAAGATACAAAAGAGTGTATATTGTATAATTCTATTTATTTCAAGTTCATGTATTTGCAAAAGTAATCTATGGGACTAGAAATCAGAGTAGTGTTTTTGTCAGAAAGGTGAGGAAGAAGATTGACTAGAAAGGGTCATGAGGGAACTTTCTAGGGTGCTGGCAAAGGTCTATAGCTTAGTTGCAGTGTTTTTTTTATAAGGATGCCATTTTTCCAAAGTTACTGAACTAAAGACTTAATATCTGTGCATTGTAATGGATATAATTATTCCTAAATAAAAATTAGGATCCATGGTTGGATTTCTTGAGTGGAATTTCTAGAATTAGTAAGGTGGAATGATAGGAGATGAGGATCTCAGATGTGATGCTTAAAAGTGACATCTTGGATACTGTGCAAATATTGGAATGATAATGTTGATGGCAGCTGGAAGCTGAATTGACTTGGAGGAAAAGATCATCACAAGTGAGAAAGTTATGAAGAGAGATCCAAGTCCTGAATGGATTATTCAAGTGCATCTCAAGTGTCATCAGAATGGTGATCAGATAAGAGGTAGACACAGAAATCACGAACCAATTGTTAACAACTTAAAAAATGTGAGGAATTCTTGGGAGGAGGGGAGATGACATCAAAAAAAAGAGTTAATGTTGTTATACAGAATGACACAAACCTCAAAAGATCTAAGATTTTTTGTAGGAAAATGATAAATAGCTTGGAAGTACAAATGGGAAAAAAGAAGACTCCGCATTTCTTAACCTCGAGGTGTTTGGGGTATGGACGAAAAGAGTATCATCCTCCACTTGAGAGGGCTCATGGGAAGTGGTAACCTCACAGGATGGTCCACATTTAGCCCAGTTTAAAGATAAAGAGAGGCTAATGGCAACATCAAAGAAGAGGTTAAGGATGTTGAGAGGTTTCGTTTTGTCTTGTTTTTGGACAGTCTCTGTACATTGCAGAAGGCACAGTGGAAAGGTTTGGGAGGCAAAGGAGATTAGCTATATTAGTGGAATATATAGATAAGTGTGGGGTTCAGGACAAGGGTGATGTTGAAGGACAGAAGGTTGGAATGCTAGAGCTTCCTGTAGCCACAGAGGGAATCAGAGTTGGTAGGTTTAATGTCAGGTGGTGACTTCTCTTTTTGCAGCTTAGAGAGGTAACAAACTGGGGGAAGCATCTGCCTGGGAGTCCTTACATGCATGCTCTGCTTTGTGCAAAATGGAAAGAAAAGACATAAAGCACCTCAGAGCTAATAAGCAATAAAAATGTCCAATGTCCTATTTCATGAAGATGTTTTAGTGTACCAAAGATGTAATCAGAATATTTGATGCATGTTTAACATATCAGAGCATCCATCCATTGAGACAAAAGATTCTGATTTAGTAGATACAGGAAATAAGTAAAATTTGTGACTTTGAAAATTTTACTATTATTGTAAAACTTATCTCCTAATAATATTCCTGGTAGATTATTCCAAATTCAGCATGTGGACTACATGAACAGGCACTGATAATAAGGAAAGAAAAATTAAAAGTAAACTCTGCTTTCTTTAATAATGGTTGAAAATGTTGATGAACAGAAGAAGACTCAGTGACCATATCTTATTTACAGTGTGGATAAGGAATGTTATTGTGATTCTACCTCGTTCGAAGTTTGGCTATTTTGCTTGATATATCTACCTCACTCAAAGTTTGGCTATTTTCTTGATATATCAGCCTATGTGGTCTCATTCAACTCCATTGAGGAAGAATTTGGGTCAGTCTGTTCTCTTTACATGATATAATGATGCCTCTTGAAAGAAAGGAAATGCAGCTAATGTTTCTTGGAATGGTTCTATGAGTCATTTTCCACATTATTACCTGTAATGCTCTCAATCCTCGGAGGTAGGAATTACTATGGCCAACCTTACAGTTAGAGAAATTGAGGATCAGAAAGGTTAAGTGAATTGCACAAGGTCGTGCCATTGATAATGCTGGAATTGGGACTTGAAAAGAAAAAGAACTTTTTTGTCCCATTTTTAGGCTCCCAGAAAGAGTTTTGAGTCATTTAAGACCTAAGTCCTCAGGGTGATGACTCCAGAAAACAAAGTCTACAAGTGACACAATTAATATAATGAGAACAAATAACTTGCTTCATCAACTGTCCAGGGGGACTGTAAATGCCCAACATCCTTTACAGGATTGCTATGAGAGTTAAGGGGGATAATTGATGTGACAGTGCTCTGTAAGGAGTAGGGCAAATAGAGATAGGTGCCTTGGTGGTGGTGTCATTCCTGATTTTTTCAGGGAAGAGTTGAAAGAACAAGGTATTGTGTATTCTTGCATGGATTTGGCACTTTTCTGAAAAGTGGAAGGTACTGATGTGAAATTTCTTTGGCTCTCCCGACATGTGAAAGAGTGTAGAGGGGGGAGTTGTATCTTGTTAGTAATCAACTGCCCATTACAGAGGCTTAGTGAGCAGGTACCACAGGCCAACTAAGTCACTTAGTCCCTGAAGCATCCCAGTGTCTGGAATGAGGCAAAGGTATGAAGACTAATATTTCTATAAATTTAATTGGATGTTTGTCAATGGAAGGCTACAAATGATAGTTTCAAATTCAGATGATAACAAGAACAAGAATAGCAAACATTTATTAAATTTTTAATATGTGCCAGTTTGCATACTAGGGTATTTTTATACACTTATCCTTTAATCTCGTAAACCAACTCTATTTCATCAACTGTCTAAGTGAGCCTTAAAATGCCCTCATCCTTTACAAGTTTGCTATGAGGATCAAAGAAGACAATTTATAAATTAGGTATTTTATACTAGGTATAAAAAGGTAGTCTTCCTTTTTTACACAAAGGAAGCCTAAAATGTAAAAGCATTAGACAGGTTGCCCAGAGTTCCACTGTTAGTCAGTGACAGACAAAACCCAAATTTTAGGCCAACCTGACTCCGGCAACTGAGGGCTTAAAGCATTAGAGAACATTGGCTTTAACAATTAATTAATTTAGGCAAGCCCATATTGAGTATTTTCTATGTGACAGGTGTTCTCCTATCATGAAGAGTTGTTCTACTAGGTATCCGAAAAGTAAGTAATTATAATACAGGCAATTTAATTAGAGAGTAATAAGTGACATGGTAGTGATAGTTTAACCCAGTAGTGATAGCTTAACCCAGAGGAGGCATCTGTGTTGGTCAGGGTTCAATCAGATTTGCAAAATATGTATATTGCAAGGAATTATCTTATGTAATTGTGGGGATTGGCCAGACAAATCTGAAATCCATAGGGCAGGTCATCAGGAAGGGACAGCGGGAACTCCTGGGCACAGGCTAGAGCAACTGTCCATAGGGAAGTTTCTTCTTCATCAGGGAAGCCTCAGTCTTAAGGCTTTTCAATTGATTGAATCAGGCCCACCCAGATTATTTTGGATAATCTTCCTTACTTAAAGTCAACTGCTTATGAGCTTTAATCATATCTACAAAGTACCTTTGCAATATCACCTAGAATAGTGTTTGATTGAATAACGGAACTGTTGCCCAGATAAGTTGACACATCAAAAGGATTCTCAAAACACCTTTTTCAGTTTGCTAAAGCTGCCAAAAATGCAATATACCAGAAATGGATTGACTTTTACAATAGGGGTTTATTAGGTTACAAATTTATAGTTCTAAAGTCATAGAAGTGTCCAAACTAGGGCAATAATGAGAGGATACTTTCACAGAAGAGAGGCCGATAGGGTCCAGAACACCTCTGTCAGCTGGGAAGATATGTGGCTGGAGTCTGCTGGTCCTTTGCTCTTGGGTTGTGTTGCTTTCAGCTTCTGATTCCAGTGGTTTTGTTTTTAAGTGTCTGTGGGTTCTCAGTTTCTCTGGGGCAAACTCTGTGCTTCATCTCTTAGCTTAGCATCTCCAAACCTCTTTCCATCTGCATCTCCAAGTGTCTGGGTCCATGTCAGCTCTGAACTGTCTCTCTTTCCTTGAGTTCTCTTAAGGATGCCAGTAAACTAATTAGGACCCACCTTGAATAGGTGGGGTCACATCTCCATGGAAATAATCTAATCAAAAGGTCCTACCCACAATTGGGTAGATCACATTTCCATGGAAACAATGTAATTAAAAGATTCTACCTACAGTAAGTATGCACCCACAAGATTGGATTAGAAGAACACGGCTTTTCTGGGGTACATAATAGATTCAAACCAGCACAACACCTAACTTGGAACAGGAGAGGGACAGTAGGCATCAAGAAAAGTTTCAAGGTAGAATATTTTCCTAAAATGATTCTTAAAATATACATAGGAATTAGACAGAATCAGAGTGGGATATGGGAGTTCCAAATTAGCAAATATCATTCCACGATTTCAAGATTACTGGATTGTAAACTCCGTGAGAGAAGCAAGTGCCTATGGTTCTTTCATTCACCTCTGCTTAACCAACACCTGTAGAAAGCATGAAATAAGACAACACTTCCTTGGGGAAAAATAGATGATGTAAAAAAGAACTATCATTTATGTTAGGAGGTGAGGTGATTTGAAGCTTTTATCTACCCCAGAAAAGGCCATGTTCCTTTAATCCATTCCTGTAGCTTCAGAACTATTGTAGGGGGGAGGTCTTGATTAGGTTATTTCAATTGAGGAGTTTCCCCAAGGTGTGTCTTAATCCTTGTATTGGAGTCCTTTAAAAAGAGATGAAATTAAGCTCTTAGAGAAATGCCCTCCAGAAGCTAAGAGAGGACCCACAGAAGCACAGAGAGGAAGCCACTGAAGCCAGAAGCTGAAAGCAATGAAACCCAGAGTGAACGAACCAGCAGATGCCAGCCATGTGCCTTCCCATGTGACAGAGGTGTCCCAGATGTCAGCAGCCTCTCTTCAGAGCCCAGGTATCATCCTGTTGATGCTTTTCATTGGACATTTTCACAGCCTAAGAACTGTAAATTGTAAGTTAATAAATCACCATTGTAAAAGCCAACCCATTTATGGTATATTGCATTCCAGCAGCTTTAGCAAACTGAAACAGGAGGTTTCAAGGTTTAGAGCTGGGCTTTGAAGAAAATAATTTGGAAAGGAAGACAGGCTTGGGATAACATTTCAGAGATGACACCCAGTGACGACTATGCTGGACTGTGGCTCCATATCCACATCTGGTGGCAGGTCTACTGACTCCTTCACTTCTAGCCCTTCCAGAGCTTCCTATTTCCATGTTTGTTCTTCTGCTTATGATCAATACACAATTGTGACTGCTATTGCTTCTGCTATTGCTGTTGTTAAAACTGATGACTACCACACACTGCCCACATATTCCAGGCACTGTGCCAGGTAATCTAGCTGCTTGCATCGATCTTTACAATCAGCATGTGAAAAAGGTATTGTGTCCATTTTAGAGGTGTGAACACTGAGGCTCTGAGAGGTTAAGAGATGTGTCCAAATTTTCTCTCTCTATCTGTATATTTTACTATGTCATTAGAAATCATCAGAATTTCTCTATTTAAGAGATGGAAATTATCAAGCCCAAGCCATCTAATCAAATGAACTTTGTGTAGTTTTTTTTTAGGTGTCAGCACACCTGGGTTAAAACTCCTAGCTCATCCCACCAAATGGTAGGTTTGTGAACTTAGGCAACTTAGGCAGTAATCTTAGGTCTGTTACATGATGTTTCAGGATCTCACTTACCACTCCTGTTAAAGAAAAATACTAAGGCTTTCTCTGCCTATTTTACCAATCAGATGACATGGTGGATGGCAAGTTACCATACCACCACCACTATAGTAGCTGCTACTGCAATGCTAACGGCAACAAAACAAAATCCACCAAATCTTGCTATAAACCAGGCATGCTGCAAAGTCCTTCAAATTACACACTGATCTTCAGGTAAGTCTATTATCCCTAGCTTTATGTGTGTGTGTGTGTGGGGGGGGGTGGTGGTGGTGGTGGTGGGGGAGTGGACACAAAGCAGAGAGAAATTAAATAAATTGCTCAAGGGCACAGATTTTAAGTTCTCAAGTCAAGATTCCAATGTGGTAATTTTTATTTTCTTCCTCTTTCCCTCAACCCAAGAAAGCCTACCCCAGAAGACACAATTTTCCCTGAAGCTGAGCACTTCACTAAGAGACTGTTGATATTTTCTTGATGCCTTTGCATGCTGTTTTCAGGAACAAAAATTCAGCTGCATGTCTGCAGAAGAAAAACACCATCATTTTGTACAGCTTGGATGCCTGCATTTTAACCTTTGGCCTGAAGTAGATAAAAAAGGCTGCTTGAATTTACTGGTAACAACTTACAGTGGTAATTTAGAAGGAACATGGTAATATTTCTCAAGAAGATGAAAACTGGAACTTGCAATAATTTATCAAGGGTATTCTTCAAAGACTCCAAGATCTTTTTTGTTATATGTTTTTCACAGTGACTGGCAAAAAGCAGGGGCAGTTTATCTCTAATGCTCTCATTTCAAGATGTATACTCTAATTTGTGAGATAGCAGATATGACTTTTCAGTGTTTTCATCTAAATTTCTTAAACTGACACCCCAAATGTCTTAAACTGACAAAGGAACAGGTGAACAGAGATAGGTGTGCATATATATACACAAACAAATAAAAATCAAAATTTTCTGAAAATGGAAATGGATCTACTTTGGGATTTCATTATATTTTGGGATTCTTTGCACCTTATCAAGATGCAAAGAAAGAATTGGAGTTGGAAAAGTGCAAGGTAAAATTTTAAGATTTCTAGGGTCACTGTTCTCCAACAATGGTAATTCTTAGTGTTCAAAATATATTCAACTCTAACCAGGCAGTTTCTTCTAATCAGCTTCTTTGGTTTAAGCTGTAGGATCACTTGGCAAAATCTCTCTGATTATTAAAAATGTGCATATGCTTTGTGTGCCGGTTTGAATGTATTATGTCCCCCAGAAAAAGCCATATTCTTTGATGCAATCTTGTGGGGCAGACATAATAGTGGGGATTAAGTTGGAACATTTGGATTAGGTTGTTTGCATGGAGATGTGCCCCACCCAACTGTAGATGATAACTGATGGGATAGTTCCATGGAGGCATGGCCCCACCCATTCAGGGTGGGCCTTGATCAGTGGAGCCGTATAAATGAGCTGACTCAAAGAGAGTGAACTCAGTGCAGCTGTGAGTGACGTTCTGAAGAGGAGCAAGCTTGCTAGAGAGGAGCGTCCTGGGAGAAAGCCATTTTGAAACCAGAAGTTTGGAACAGACGCCAGCCACGTGCCTTCCCAGCTAACAGAGGTTTTCTGGACGCCATTGGCCATCCTCCAGTGAAGCATTAGCAAACTAGAACACTTTGACTGAGTTCCTTTTAAGATTTTATCCTACTGATATACATACATACATTTTTGGGAACTTAGAATAAGGATATTCTTTGTTGCATGATTTGTAATAGCAAATGTTTAGAAAGAACTTAAATCTTTGTCAATAGGTATCTAACAATATAGCTTCAACATATGTCAGGCAAAAACTGACAATCAATGAGAAATTGACTAATCAACCTTTTTTTTGAAATTTTAACATACCTCTTTCAATAATGATTGATTGAGAAGTCAAATTTTTAAGGCTACAGACAATATAAATAACAAGAGTAAATATTTGATCTAACAAAATTTGTGTAGACCATTGTACTCAGTTTCAAGCACAAATGATATTTTTACTAAAATTTGCTGTATACCAGAGCACAGAACCTCTAAATAAATATTAAAGAATCAGAGTCAACCAACTACTTTCTCCAAATCAAAGTAATGAAATTAGAAACCAATAAAATAATTGGAACTTAAAAACTCAACAAAGGATTAATATCTAGAATATATAAAGTATTCATAAAAATAAACAACACAAATAACATAACCCAAAGCAAAAATGGACAAAGAATATCAATAGACAATTCCCAGAGAAAGAACCAGAACATTCAATAAATATATGAAAAAATGCTTGACTGCAACAGTAATAAGGGAAATTAAAATTAAAATAACAGTAGGATACCATTTCACGGTTTGGCAACTTTGGGAGACTTGATGAGGCCATGTGTTTGCAGAGATGTAGGGGGAAAGGAACTAACTTATTTTGACAAAGTGTTACACAGTATCATGGAAAGTGCTTGAACTTTTGAGCCAGCAATATCATATGAAGTTTCTACCCTAGAGAATGACTTGCCCTCTCATAAATTCCATGTAGAAGAATATTTACCACTGTTAGTAATAGCAGAAATATGGAGACAACTTAGTTGTCTCACAGAAGGGGAATGAGTGAATTAACTTTGCTATATTCATGTGATGAGGAGATAGAGTATTTAAAATGAATAAGGTATTTACATGCATTGAAAAAAATCTAAAAACATAATGCATGAAAAAGGAAACTGCAAAAATATGCAGAGTTTAAAAACATACAAGAACGTTAGTATGTACAATTCTTATCCAAGAATATATTTAGTCAAGTTTCAAAAAATACATCAATGCCAGGAAAGTGGTAATGTCTGAAATGGTAATGAGGAATAATACATGAGGGTTGATTTTTTTGTGTGGCTCAATTTTTCTTTCTTTCTTCCCTCTCTCTGCCAGACCCCTCCCCTGCCCTTCCCTCCCCTTTCCTCCCTTCTCTCCCTTCCTCCCTCCCTCTCTCCCTCCTTCCCTCTCTCCATCCTTTCCTTCCTTCCTGCCTTCCTTCCTTCCTTCCTTCTTTCCATGAGAATTCTTAAGAAAATGTGGCACACTTTTAACACTTAAAATATCTTGTTGTTGGATACACAGGTTTTGGTTTTATTCTATTCTATATTTTTCTGTGTGCTTTCATTCTTTCATAATTAAAAGTGAAAATTTTAAAAGTATCTCTTTGACATAAAAAGCTCTTTTCTATTCACATTTCTCTCCCCTGTCCCACCTTATTACTTCATGCCTGATCACTGCTAGAGTCCCTAACAAAACCCCCGGCCTCCCATTGCACACTAGCCCACATAATGCCTCCAGAATCTTTCTAAAAGTTCTGCAAAGTAGGTAGAGCAAGCATCAGTGAGTTCTCCATTTTATAGGTAAGGAAAGAGAGCGTGTTATGTCTAAGGCCTTATAGCCAGAACTGGGACTTAAACCACTGCATGCCTAGACCATAGCTCATTTTATTATAACACATCATCTCAGATTGCTTCATGTCTTTCTGTCTATAATAATTCAAGATTATTGTGTTGAGTACACAAACATGCTTAAGACCAGCAGGGAAAATCAATTTTACCTTCTACGTTAAGCCAGATTAATTAGTGGTGATTGTCTATAATGTGGGTATCTGGTGTTCATTGTAGGTCAACTGAAATTGGGTTGTAATTGTGCCTGCCTGGTCCTGAGAGCTGGAGGTGTATGGCTCATGCCTCATATTTGACATCCTGGACAGAAATAGCCACACAGAAGTTACTTATTTAATGATATTCTTAAGTACTTAAACGTCAAATGTACATGTATGTTCCTATGCACACACACAGAAACATACATGTAACAGCTATGACTTTTTTCTCGTGCCTGATCTGCTTTAAACCTTGGGCTATGACATTTTATCCTGATGCTTGTAACCATTATCCCACTGAAGAGCTCATGGCCTTGAGACATTGGATGACCTACTCCATGTTATACAGCTTAGTGGAATTTTTTATTGATTCAATTGTGGGTTGTTTTTTCCCTCAAATCCAAGAATGCCATTTTCTCCTAGAAAAGTGCTAAGGGGTTAGCGTTAGGATGAGATTCTGTAGTTGACTCACTGTATTTCTTGGCAGTTTGAAATCTACCCATATGCCAGCCCCTTTAAGCAGAGCAATGACAGTCTGCCAGATTAAGTAATCAAGCTATTTAACTTGTGTTTTTCTACCTATTGCAATTTGCCCTTTGCCCTTATGTTCCAATAAGATTACCTTAACAGTCAATCATAGCTACTAGATTTGTTTTTTTTCTTTTAAAAATCATCTATGTGGAGTCTTTTAAAGTCTTGGCCTCAGTACATCATACAAGTGATATGACTCTGGAAAGAGAGAATTGAACCCTATTCCCCTGTTAATCATAGATAAAACTAAGGCAGTAGCAGTTGGTCCCCATCAGCCCCTAGAGAGGAGAAATCCTCTTGAAATTATCTTGCTAGGTCAGGAGGTCCTTTCCCTCCTAATTACTCAGTGTAAAATCTGGGGTGTGAATTCTTGCTCTGTTGTCATATCCACGAAATCTATCACCATCTATTTCCATTATCACTGCTGAGCATAGCTGGGTTCAATGTTATCTTGCAGCAAAATGAATGGCAATGGAGGATCATACAGAGCAAGGAAGGAAGGATTAGGATGTCTTTCTCCATAGAGCAAACACCTCAAAAAATGGTCATTTCTTCTTCATTCTCACAATGAAAATCAAGCTAATAAATCACAGGTCCTAGATTCCACAGGGAAAAGTATAAATTGCAGGCATTCCTTATATTTAGAACATTTTCTTTTTCAAAGTAGTTCAAAGCTTTTGATAGGCTTTTGTCAGCTTCCAATCCCCCATGCTTTAATGAAGACTTCTTCAGGCACCTCCCAGGAAGATGGGGAATAGGGAGCTCCAGGACACATTCATCCCACAAAGTCAACTATTAAACAGACAGGAACTCTCTGAAACAACAATTCTGAAACCCCAAAGGCCAGATGAACACTCTACAGCATCCAGGGAAGAGTGAGAGGAAAAGACTAATATATTACAGTAAATAACTGTAAATTGCTCTCTTTGCATAGTGGCTACCATGGAATCTAGTCATTAGCTAGCTTGCTGATGACAGAAAGGGATAAAAAATTCTCTTCCCCAAGAGTGGGGCTGGGCATGGCTGAATGCTGATTGTGGCTTTTGATCTGTGAGTTCCAGCTGGGTCCTGGCTCTGAGGGCAGCAGTTGTTTGAACCCACCCTGGACAAAGGCATCCGACCATTGTTTCAACCCAACGCCAACCAAGGCAGCAGCAGCCATGGTTCAGCCCTCCCTGGACAGAGGCAGAGGTGGTAGAGATTTAAAGACACAGAGCTTCCTTAGGGCTGCAAGGAACAGATAGATGAAGAGTGGCATCTGCTGGGCAGATCAAGAAAGATCAGCTTTGGGGAGCTGTCAGAGAAGATTTTGGTGCCCTTCCTGAACCCCTCCCTAGGGCACTTTGGAGCCAGTCTGCTTCCCCTTTGTGTGTCCCTGGCCCTGTGTTCTGGGAAAGACTGACTTGGGAAAGTCCTCTCCAGGGTTACCACCTCCCAGCATTTACCCTCCAGGCAAAAGCAGGGTAAGACAACAAAAATGTAAAAAACCACAGAGGCAGACATTCTGGGACAAAGGCCTGCTGGCTTCAAATGTTGGGAGAGGGAGCTCTGTCTCCTGGGAAGCAGAGGGGACAACAAAACTCCCCTTAACAGGGGAACTCCAAAACAATTAACAAGCAAAAGCCCAGGATAAGACAGAGGTCCAGAGACGCAGGTGAAACCCTGCACAATGCATTCACCTTGGGCAGACCTTCCGGATATGAGGGCTGAAGTTTAAGAAAATTCCTGTCTTATCACTAGCTGGAGACAAAACCAGAAGACAAATATTCCAGAGAGTAAATCCCAGACTAAACATTTTAAAATATTAAAATATACAGTGTTAAACAAAGGAGTACAAGACAAACAAAGGACCAGGAAATGATGGTCCATCCAAATGAAAAGGACAAAAATACAGAAAACACTGACAAAGAAGACATACTGAATGTTGACATACCAAACAAAGCCTTTAAAGAAAATGATCTTAAAAATTCTCAAGGAGATGAAGGAAAGTACAGAGAAAGAACTAAAGGATATCAGGAAAACAAAAAATGAGCAATATGAGAAACTTAGTAAAGAGATAGAAATTTTAAAAAAGAACCAAACAGAACTACTGGAGTTGAAGACCACAATAACTGAAATGAAAAATGCCCAGGAGGATTTCAAGAGTAGATTGGAGCTGGCAGAAGAAAGAATAAGTGAACTTGAAGACAAGACACTTGAAATGCACCAGGCTGAGGAGCATTAAAAAAAAAAAATTAAAAGTGAAAATAGTCAATGACAGCTACGGGACCATCAACCACTCCAATATATGGATTATGGGAGTTCCTGAAAGAGAAGCATAAGAGAAAGGAGTAGAAGGAATAGTCAAAGAAATAATGACAGAGAACTTCCTGAACTTAGCAAAAGATCTGAATATGCATATCCAAGAAGCACAGAGAACACATTCATTCCTTTTTAAAGCTAAATAATATTTTGTTGTGTGTGTATCACATTTTGTTTATACATTCATCTGTTAATGGACACTTGAGCTTGTTCCAGAACAAATCTTCTGACAATTGTGAATAATACCACTGTGAACAACAGTGTGCAAATATCTGTTCAAGTCCCTGCTTTTCATTTTTTTGGGGTGTGTGTGTACCTAAAAGTGGGATTGTCAGGTCATATGGTAACTCTATACTTAACTTTCTGAGTACCCACCAAACTCTTTTCCACAGCAGCTGCACATTTTTATGTTACCACCAACAATGAAAGAGTCTTACTACTTCACATTCTCCAACATTTATTTCAATTTTAAAAAAAGTAGCCATACTAGTGGTGTGAAATGGTATTTCATTGTGGTTTTGATTTGCATTTCCCTAATGGTTAAAGATGTTCAGCGTTTTTCATGTGCTTTATGGCCATTTGTTTATTGTACTTAGAGGAATATCTATTCAAGCCTTTTGTCCATTTTTATAGTGGGTTGTTTGTCTTTTTGTTGTTGAGTTGTAGGATTTCTTTATATATTCTTGATTTAAACCCTTAATGGATATGTTATTTCCAAACATTTTCTCCATTTTGTAGGTTGTTATTTTAATTTCATGATAAAGTTCTTTAAATTGTTTTTCAAAGTTTTGAAATCATGAAAAGTTGAAAAGTTTTCATTTTGATGAAGTCTTATTTATCTATTTTTTTATTTTGTTGCTTGTGCTTTTGGTGTCAAGTCTAAGAAACCATCATCTAACACAAGATTCTAATGATACTTCCTGTTTTTTTCCAGGAGCTTTATATTCCTGGTTCTTATATTTAGGTCTTTGGACCATTTTGAGCTAATTTTTATATATGCTTTGAGCAAGGGGTCCACCTTCATTCTTTTGCATATGGATATCCAGTTTTCCCAGCATGAATTGTTGAAGAGATAATTCTTTCCCAACTGAGTGGACTTGATATCCTTGTCAGGAATCACTTGTAGAGGTGAAGGTTTATTTCTTAATTCTCAATTCAATTCCATCTGTCTGTACATTTGTTCTTGCACCAGTATCATGTATTTCTCATTACTATAGCTTTATAATGAATTTCCAAATAGGGAAGTGTAAGTATGCCAACTTAATTTTACTTTCTCAAAATGGTTTTGGCTATTTGGGGTCCCTTATACTTCTATATAAATTTGATGATTACCTTTTCCATTTCTGCAAAGAAGGCTGTTGGAATTTTGATTGGGATTGCACTGAATTTGTAAATTGCTTTAGGTAGAGTTGATATCTTAATGATATTTATTCTTTCAGTCCATAGACATGAAATGCCCTTCCATTTATTTAGGTTTTTTTTTTTTTTGTTTTCTTTTAGCAATTTTTTTTTTAGGTTTCCATGTATAAGATCTTTACACCCTTGATTAAATTTAATCCTAGATATTGGATTCTTTAATATGCTATTTTAAATTAATTTTTATCTTCATTTCCTCTTGACATTGTTTTTTGATAGTGTATGAAATTACCACTAATTTTTGCATGTTGATCTTATACGCCACCATGTTGCTGAATTTGTTTATTAACTTTAGAAGCTTTGTAGGGGATTTTTTGGGATTTTCTATGTATAAGATCATGTAATATGTGCATAAGGAAAATTTTATTTCTTCCTGTCCAATTTTGTTGCTTTTTATTTATTTTTCTTGCTAGTTGCTCTGGGTAAAACTCCAGTACAATATGGAATAACAGTGATAACAGTGGGCATTCTTGTCTTGATCCTGATTTCATAGGGAAAACTTTCAGTCTTTCATCATTGAGGATGATGTTAGCAGTGGATTTTTCATATATGCCTTCATTATGTTGAGGAAGTTTCCTTCTATTTCTAGTTTTCTAAGAGTTTGTATCAAGAAGGGGTACTGGATTTTTTCAAATGCTGTTTCTGCATCAGTTGAGATGATCATGTTTTGTTTTTCTTTGTGGTGGTTTGAGCTATATGTACCCAAGAAGAATATGTTCTTAAACTTAATCCATTCCTGGAGGTGTGAAGCCATTTTAAGTAGGCCTTTTGATGTGGTTACCTCAGTTAAGATGTGGCCAACCTCAATCAGGATGGGTGTTGATTACACTACTGGAGCCCTTTAAAAACAGAATGAAATTGAGACAGAGAGAAACAAAGCCACAGGGGGGAACAGCCAGAAGTTGAAATCAGTGGAGCCATAAAGACAAGAAAGAGGCCAGGGAGGCTGCCATGTGTGTTGCCATGTGACAGAGGATCCAAAGATCAAGGATCACTGGCACCCAGACCCAGGATTCTAGGCATTGGGGAAAAAAGCGTCACCTTGATAACACCTTGAGCTGGACTTTCTTAGCCTCAAAACTGTGTGCTAATTAATTCCCATTGTTTAAGCCAACCCATTGCATGGTATTTGCTTGAGCAGCCATGAAATCAAAATATTCTTAATTCTTTTAGAGTGGTGTATTACATTAATTGATTTTCTTATGTTGAATCACTGTTGCATACCCAGGATAAATCCCACTTTATCATGGAATATAATTCTTTTAGTGTTCTGTTGGATTTGGTTTGCTCATACTTTGTCAAAGATTTTTCAGTCTATACATAAAGGATATTGGTCTGTAATTTTTTCTTTCATGTAGTACCTTAATATGACTTTGGTACTAGAGTGATGTTGGCCATGTTGAATGAGTTAGGATGTGGTCCCTCTTTTCAACTGTTTGGGAGAGTTTAAATAGGATTGGTATTAATTATTCTTGGAATATTTGGTAAAATTGACCAATGAAGCCAACTGGTACCAGGCTTTTCTTTGTTGGACGATTTTTGTTTACTGATTCAATCTCTTCACATGTTGTTTATCTGTTGATGTCTTTTATTTCTTTTTGAGTCAGTGTGGATATTTGTGTGTTTTTGGAATTTGTTCAATTCATCTAGATCATCTAATTATTTTAACATAGAGTTGTTCATTGTATCCTCATCCTTTTTTTATTTCTGTGTGGTTGTTAGTAGTGTCTCTCATTCATTTCTGATTTTAATTTATTCATTGTCTCTCTTTTTTGCTTTGTCAGTCTAGCTAAAGTTTGTGAATTCTATTGATGTTTTTAAAGAATCAACTTTGGTTTCATTGGTTTGCTGTATATATTTCTAAATAAATATTCTATTTCATTTATATCCAATCTAAGCTTAATTATTTCCTTCCCTCAGCTTGTTTTGTGTTTCTTTTGCCCTTCTTTTTCCAGATATTCCGGTGTTAGGTTAGTGCTTATTTGAGATTTTTTTTTTTAATGTAAGCATTTAGAGCTATGCATTTTCCTCTGAGCACTGCCTTTGCTGCATGCCATGTTTTCTTTTGTTGCATTTTTGTTTTCATTCACTTCAAGATTTTTCCTAATTTCCCGTGATTTCTTTTTGACCCTTTGGTTGTCAAGGAGTGTGTGTTTAATTACTACATATTTGTGAGTTTCCAGTTCTCCCTCTGTTCATTAATTTCTAGCTCTATTCCATTATGGTATGAGAATTTACATTGTACCGTTTCAATATTTTTAAATTTGAAACTTGTTTTGTTACCAAACATATGATCTGTCCTAGAGAAGGATCCATGTGCACTATAGCAGGATGTGTATTCTGCTGCTGTTGGGTGAAGTGTTCTATTTCTGTTGCTTAGGTCTAGTTGGTTCACAATATAATTCAAGTCTTCTATTCTCTTACTTTTTTCCTAGATACCTTATCCACTATTGACAGCATTGTATTGAAGTCACCTACTATTAATGTAGAACCATCTATTTCTCTCTCCAAATCTGTCATTCTTTGTCTCAAAGTATATGTTTTCATATACTTTGGGATGCCACCATTAGGTGCATATGTATTTTAATTTTCTTGTCTTATTATTGAATTGACCCTTTTGTCAGTATATGGTGACTTTCTTTGTCCATCATAACATTTTTTGACTTAAGGTCTATTTTATCTGCTATTAGTATGGCCACCCCAGCTCTCTCTTGGTTATTATTTGCAAGGTATATTTTTTCCACCTTTTCACTTTCAACAGGCATGAGTCTTTGAATTTAAGGTGAGTCTCTTGTAGACTGCATATAGTTGGCTCTTGATTTTTCACCCATTATACCAATCTTTGCTTTTTGAATGGAGTATTTATACATTTACATTTCAAGTTACTACTGATAATGAAGACTTTCTTCTGTCATTTTGCTATTTAGTCTTTGTAAGTCTTTTATCTTTTAGTCTCTCAATTCTTCTGTTAATACCTACATTCATGTTTATTTGTTTTTTTGTAGTGTACCATTTTATTTCCTTCTCATTTACTTCTGTATATATATTTTCATATATTTCCTTTGTGGTTATCATGGGGCTTGAATTTAACATTCTAAATTTGTAACAATCATGCTTGATTTGATACCAACTTAATTTGAATAGCAAACACAAACACTGTTTCTATACCCATACATCCCCTACCTTTTTGTTGTACTTGTTATAAATTATATCTTCATACATTTTTATTTCAAAAAATCCATAGATTCATGATTAACTTCTAGTAATTTGCATTTTAGAAACTTTAAGAAGTAAAATGGAGTTACATGCCGAAAAATATAATACCATGGTCCAGGCATTTCTAATCAGTTGAGGCCTTTATTTCTTTATACCACTTCTAACTGTCTATTGTCCTTTTCTTTCACTCTGAAGAATTTCCTTTAGCATTGATCATAGGGTAGGCATAGAGGTAATGAACTCCCTCAGCCTTTGCTTATCTGGTAATATCTTAACCTTTCCCTACCCTTGAAAAACAGTCTTTCCAGCTATAAAATTCATGGTTGGCAATTGTTTTATTTCAGCAGTTTAATATTTCCTCACTGTCTTCTTGCCTCCATGGTTTCTAATGAGAATTCAGATTTCAATTATTAGGCCTCCTTGAACATTACACATTGCTTTACTCTTGGAGCTTTTAGTACTCCCTCCTTCCACTTTCATCCAGTCTTTCGACAACTTGTATATGGGCATGATTCTCTTCTTGTTTCTCTTCTTTTTGGGCTTCTTGAATGTGTATATTAATGTACTTCATTAAATTTGGGAAGTTTTCTGCCATTATTCCTTTGAATATTCCTTCTGCTCCATTTTCTCTTTCTCCTCTTTCTGGCCACTCCCAGAATGCACATATTGGTAAGCTTGATTGTGTCCCACAGGTTTCTTAGTCTCCGCTCACATTTTTTTTCATTATTTTTTCTTAATGCAGCTCAGCCTGAATCATTTCAGTTGTCTTGTCTTTAAATTTATTGATTCGTTCTTCTTCCAGCTCTGATCTGCTGTTGAAACTCTCTGAGGGAATTTTTCATTTCAATTATTGTGGTCTTCAACTCCAATATTTCTGTCTGTTTCCTCTTTAAAATTTTTTTCTCTTTATAGACTCTCATATTGTTCATTGATCATTTTCCTGGTATCCTTTAGTTTTTTTCTCCATGTTTTTCTTCATCTCTTTGAGTATATTGAAGATAATTTCTTTTAAGGACTTTTTCCAGTGTAGCCAAAGTATAGTCTTCTTTTTGGGTGGCTTCTGAATTTTTAGCTTGTCTCTTTGAATGGGCCATCATTTTCTGTTTGTCTTATAATCTTTTGTGACACATTGTACATTTCTGCAGGGATATGGTTCTCTGCAAAGGAACCCTCATCACAGAGTTCTCTTGTGCCGTCTTTCTATCTCAACATAAGATGAGGGATTCAAGAGACCTGCAACAAGTTCTCCAGAAGGAATTGTCCTATAGTCTCAAAGATATCTGATATATGCTGTATTTTGGTCTCTCAGTAGAAAATTTCAATTTAATGTCACATTACAAATGTGTTCATTAATTTGACAAGAAGCCATATTATAAAATACACATCTCTCCTCACACTCAATTTTTAAGATTAAACATCTTCTAATTATAAACATATTTTTGCGATAACTTTTCCTACAGAATACCAGATCCTCTTAGATAAAATGAGAAATTCTTTAATTTGTTTGATGTTTTATTACAATACACCAGAATTCACTCTACATCTCTTGAATACCTACTTATGACTATATTTACTCTGCTCTGCAAATTAAGATAAGCAAGACAGAGCCTTCCTTCTCAGAGAGTTTTCAAACCAATGGGGAAAGATAGCTAATTATAATACATGGTGTTTAAGTGCTAAGCTAGTGGATGTTCTAGTTTGCTAATGCTGCAGGGATGCAAAACACCAGAAATGGACCAGCTTTTATAAAGGGGGTTTATTTGGTTACACAGTTACAGTCTTAAGGCCATAAAGCGTCCAAGGTAACACATCAACAATCAGGTGCCTTCACTGGAGGATAGCCAATGGTGTCTGGAAAACCTCTGTTAGCTGGGAAGGCACGTGGCTGGTGTCTGCTCCAAGTTCTGGTTTCAAAATGGCTTTCTCCCAGGACGTTCCTCTCTAGGCTGCAGTTCCTCAAAAATGTCGCTCTTAGTTGCACTTGGGATATTTGTCTCTCTCAGCTTCTCCAGAGCAAGAGTGCTTTCAATGGCCATCTTTAAACTTTCTCTCATCTGCAGCTCCTGTGCTTTCTTCAAAGTGTCCCTCTTGTCTGCAGCTCCTCTTCAAAACATCACTCACAGCTGCACTGAGTTTCTTCTGTTATGTCAGCTCATTTACATGGCTCCACTGATCAACTTAGACCCACCCCAAATGGCTGGAGCAACACCTCCATGGAAATTATCCAATCAGAGTCATCACCCACAGCTGGGTGGGGCACATTCCAAAGAAACACTCAAAGAATTACAATCTAATCAACACTGATTATGTCTGCCCACACAAGATTACATCAAAGATAATGGCTTTTGGGGGACACAATATATTCAAACTGGCACAGTGGGTACATATAGAGTATTATAAGAATACTTAGTCGAAGCACCTCATCCATCTGTAGGATGTCACAGAAGTCTTTCTGGAAAAAATGGAATAGAAAATGAGCCTGTAGGATGAATAGCTTGTATCCAGGAGAACAGAAATTGGGAGGGTTCCTGGTACAGAGAAGAATGGAGCAAAGACCCAAGGAAATAGAAAAATTCACAAACTCAGATTGGTAGAATCACTGCAACTAGAGAAAATGATAGGAGAAGTGGCAAGAGATAATGCAAGAAAGAGAAGTAAGGTCTAGATAATGACTGATTTTTATTTTACCTATAGAGAAATAGGGAAACTTGTGCTAAGTGTTGGGGACACAAAGATAAATAAGGCAAAGACCCATAACTATGAAACACTCAGTCTAGTGGTTATCTTTATTCGTATTTGTGGTTTACAATTTTTCTTGCATAATTTCTTTAACTATTATCATAAACCTATGTTAAAGGCATTATTCTCTTATACAGATGAGTTAACTGGGCTAGTAGATGTTAAGAGATTTTCCCAATGACACACAATAGTTGAGGTAGAGTTAGAATTTAAACCTATATCTTCTAAGTTCAAATCTCCCTTATTTTCATTATGCTGAAGATTTTTGGATATTTGAAAAGCTCTGGATAATTTTAATTTTAACTGATGATTGTTAACACATAGACTCCAGCAGAGGTATAATTCTGAGAAGAATTCAGCAAAAGTGAAATAAATCCATTCCCAAGTAACATACTTTATTCCCCATCTTTCTAGCTACACATAGATTCTTTAACAAATTTATTCTACACTAAAATACTTCTCCACAAGTAAGTCCATTAAGTTTCCTAGGCAATTCCAGTTCCATTTTCACTATCTGGCATCTATTTTATTCAGCTACCTTAATCCATGCCTACTCATGTAAGCTGGGAAACAAGTAACACTGTTATGTAGAGAAAAAGGAAAAAGAGAGATAAGTTTACAGACTATTAATACCTTATTCCAGGATTAAATCCAAACCCTTATTTCCTGTTCCTTGTAGACTTTGAATAATTTTTATCATCTTCCAGAAAGCAACAATAAACAAACAAACAAAAACAACAACAAAGGCTAATACCACCCAACATCTCACTTAAGACCTAGAGGTTCAGAGAGAATGGATTCTAAAGATGCCTTTTAGCTAATTTTTCTGGGTGAAGAGAAAATTAATGGCTTTGACTTTTATCTCGAGGTGTGCTTTCACCCACGGGTTAACACTTGTATCTTCTTATCACTTTTTTAATTGCATCCTGGAAACTGAGAGCTGAGTATCCTTTTTCTAATGTGGTGATTTATACACATATCTAAGCTAGTGGTTGTTATTGCAGAACAATATTTAATGACAGCAGCCAGGCCCAAAGGGCATCATGCATGAGTTAATCTGATTTAGACACAGAATCATTGAAGTGTCAAATTTCTGAGTTGCAAGCTTTTATGAAAGCCATCTGCTGTTACCGAATGTTTGCTATCTAATCCTTTTGTTCCATAGAAAATGATAGAAATTCCATTTTCATCCAGGTAAAAAGGAGGATTTATTGGAAGAGCAGAGATGCATGTGGTTTCCTGGAAAACTGGGGATAGACTTGCAGGCCCAGGGACCTACCCTCTCCATCACCCAGATCCACTCCTTACAACTCAGTGTCTATTGAGGAGTTGATTCATAGATATAACATTAATGCTGTGTAACTTTAATTAAGAGTTTACTCTATGTCAAAAACTGTAGGGAGTGATTTACATGTATTTACTCATTCAACTCTAATGATAATCCCATGAGGTAGATATTACTTTCTTATTAAGGTCATTTTATAAGTGAGGAGACAGAGGCTGAGAGGTTCAGAAACCTCTCTGGTTAAACCTAACTCTTTAGTGGAGGGACTACGATAGGTAGAGAGACTCTGATTCCACAGCCCTGAAGCTTCAACTCTATACCCTGGTGTCTCTCTCAGGTCCATTTTGAAAAATATCAAGGAAAATCTTTGTTGGTAAATTTTGACTTATTTGCCCTTTGTTAGAGTCAAAAATTGCATCCAGAGATCCAGAATCAGATAAGAATATGAACACCTCCTTTGGAAGCTGGTGGTGGGAATGTGAAGAAGGTTTGCATAAAGGAAGGGGGGACGGTCCTGGGAAGAAAAACAGTGGAGACCTCTAAACCTCTCTGTTACATTAGAGTAATTGCCTGGCATCTGATTAAATGTTTTAATGATGGGAAAATCCCCATCTCCAGGGCCAAATGTTCTGAAACTTTTTCTGAAAAATTCCCTCTGTGCTTTATATCAATAAGGAGATGCTATTCCATTAATTGAAACACATATCAAGCCTGGGATCCTTTGTTTTCTCAAGATCTTTGAAATGGCAAATCAGACTCCTAGAGCAGCAGGGCTGGGGGCTTTGTAGAGCCATAATGCTGAATTTGTTGCTAGAGGAACTGAAAATGGAAAAACCAACAGAGCAAAATTTCCAAGCACTTGAACCTAAAAGAATTTTGTTTGTGAGAACTTTTCTATACCGTTTCTTTCAAATACTCTCAAGGGCAAATGACTGAACTACGTTGGCTTAAACAAATAGAGGAAGAAAATAGAATCGACTTGATCCTTCATGAAAGTTGCACATTCATGAAAGGAGCACATTGGGAATGCAGTGAAGGGCTCTGAGTACCCCTCTGGTCACAAGGGAATTGGCTTTATTTCCCACTCTGTGTGTGGGGCAGAGGGTACAGGAAGAACGCATAGGGGCAAACAGCCACCAATGAGCAGTGAATGCATGTGGGGGTGTGAGGCAAGGGCAGGCCTTGGATTTGCCCTTCTGAACATGTTTGTGGTTGCGATTCTCTGGTACTTTGTCCGAAGCAGCATGTTTCCCTGTGAGGCAAGAGCATGCCTTGGGTCAAGAATGGGGAAAATGGAGAAGTGGGACTTTTAGCTATAGTTTGAAGAGAGTACTAGACCAAGGGCTGGAACTTGGATTTGAGTCCTGGTTTTGTTATTTTACAAGCTGGTTTTCTTTATTAAGTGATCACAATATGTCAGGCATTGTTCTAAATGCTTTTTTTTAAAATTCAATTTTATTGAGATATATTCACATACCATACAATCATCCAAAATGTACAATAGATTGTTCACATTAGCATCATAGAGTTGTTCATTCATCACTGTGATCTATTTTTTGAATAGTTTCCTTGTACCAGAAAATTTAATCCTCAGGACAACCTTTTGAACTTACTGTTATTATTTTTCTCCATTTGGAGATGAGGACACTGAGTCACAGTAAAATAAAGGACTTGCTCAAAGTCACAGATCTACTACTAAGCAGTAGAGTCAGGATTTAAACTCTAGTAGTGTGATTCTAAGGCCCACACTCAACTCTGCAGTGCCTTTCAATAGCTCAATTTTATTCTGCACTTACTACATACAAAACATTGTTTTGTGCACTTTGCATGCTCCTTTATTTTCACCACAGTTCTGATTAAATCATGGATTAAACTGTAAGGGTTCACTGAAATAATATGGGTCAAACGGGTGAAAAAAGGGAAAATGAGGCATTATTATTATTACATAGTAACATTTAATAGCTAATTTATACAGCTAATATTTATTAGCAATGCCAGATACCATTCTAAATGCTTTATACCTAGAACTCAGTCCTGAAAACAACCTGTGAGATAGTATGATTATTTTTCCTAATTCATGGATGAAAGAATAGATGTTCAGAGGGGGCACGGTAGTGTCAGGATTACACAGATACTTGTGACATCCAAACACAAGTTTTTCATTGTTCTGAAAGCTTGTCTCTGACAGCCTAATTTTCTAACTTTTGCTTATTGTCTTCTCCGCTATCAAATTGCATTTTTTGTTTATGAGTGACAGCTAGCTAATCCATGGCAACGTATTGGGCTTGCTCTAGCTCCAGTGCTTCAAGTAGTTCTTTCCTCAGAATATGTAATGTTTAAATAAAATAGAGAAGGTCATTAGTCTAGGGTGACTAAACTTGGGGTAATCCCTGACAGATTGGTTACCGCCTGCAGTAATAGGAGACAGAGCTGTATGGCCAGCCGATCAGAAATAGACACTTTAGCAAAGTGCTTTTCAAGAAACAGCCCAAATAGTCAAGGTAGCATAGATATCCAATCAGAAAATTTTCCTTACTTGCTTCCTGTTTGTTACCCTTTCCTACTCCCTCAGCAGAGTTTCTTATCACTTTTGGTTTGCTGCTGCGTTATTCCAGAATTGTTTGTTGCCCGAAACAAAATGTTTAAATTGCTTCAGTTTTATCTTTTTTACAGGAAGAATGGCTGCAATTTATTGAACTCTAATAATATACCAGAAAGTATGGTAAGTGCATTGTTATATCATTGCATTTCATCATCACAAGACACTTTGAGGTTAATGCTCTCTGGACAGAACTGGAGGCTCAGAAAGGAGAAGTTATTCACTTAAAGTTAGCTGTGCTGGTTTGAATGTATTATGTCCCCCAGAAAAAGCCATAATCTTTGATGCAGTCTTGTGGGGCAGACATTTTGGTGCTGATTAGATTTGCATGGAAATGCGCCCCACCCAACTGTAGGTGATGACTCTGATGAGATATTTCCATGGAGGCATGGCCCCACCCATTGAGGGTGGGCCTTTATCAGTGGAGCCATATAAATGAGCTGACGGGCAGAGGGAGGTCAGTGCAGCTGCAGCTGAGAGTGACATCTTGAAGAGGAGCTACAGCCAAGAGGGACATCCTGAAGAATGCACTGGAACTGAGAGGAGCTTCAGCTTACAGAGACATTTTGGAGATGGTCTTTGAAAGTCGACTTTTGCTCCAGAGAAGCTAAGAGAGGACAAACGCCCCAAGAGCAACTGAGAGTGACATTTTGGAGAGAAGCTGAAGCCTAGAGAGGAACATCCTGGGAGAAAGCCATTTTGAAACCAGAACTCTGGAGCAGACACCAGCCACGTGCCTTCCCAGCTAACAGAGGTTTTCCAGACACTATTGGCCATCTTCTAGTGAAGGTACCCGATTGTTGATGCGTTACCTTGGACACTTTATGGCCTTAAGACTGTAAGTGTGTAACCAAATAAACCCCATTTTATAAAAGCCAATCCATCTCTGGTGTTTTGCATTCTGGCAGCATTAGCAAACTAGAACATTACCCAAACTGTGAGGGACAGAGTGAACAACCAGATGGTAGTCCCTCATCTTTCTACCACCAAATTGCTGTAGTTTTCTGTTCTTTTATGAAATTATTTGCCGTATTCCAAAGCCAATCCTAAACCTGTGCTCTGTATTGCTTCTTCTCTCACTTATTCACAAAATTACTCATACAATTATCTGCCCTTTTTCCTATAGAAACAATTTTTCCTATATTGGTTAATTCCCATTAGCACACAGCCATGCTCTGGTAGCCTTCCTCATTAAAAATGTCTTTCTTCGACCCCATGCCATCAGTAGTTCCATGTGTCTGCTCGCCAATAATGGTAGAGGGTATTGAAAAATTGGATAAAGTGTCTATCCACTTCTTTGCCTAACTTCTTTCTTCAGCCCACACTCATGAAGCTTTCCTTCATTTAAATGGCTTTCTTCAAGGTTACCAAGGAACTCTTGCCAAATTCACTGTTTACTTCTGTATGTTCATCTTATTTGATATATCAACTAATCTGTAATGTTACTTCCATCGTGTACCAATGTGCCATGCAGATGCAGATTGGATTTTAGGACTGTTAGTCTAGTTCTATCCTTTTATATATCAATACCAATCTTTTAATTATCATAACATATAGAAATGCTTGATTTCTGGTAGAAAGAGTATTTCTTTCTCTTTCTTCATTTCCTGCTTTTTCTTGTTTCTTTCTTTCTCTTCTTCCCTTTCTACTCTATCTTTTTTTCCTTAATCCTCTTCAAATATTATCTTGTCAAATTTTAACTTTGTGTTTCCAAAATAATTTTAGGATGAGTTTCTAAAATTTGGTGAAGATTCCTATTGGAATTTTTGTTGTAACTGCCTCAAATACAGGGATTAATTTGCGGGAAATTGCCATCTTTTTGACTAGGCTGTCACAGAAGGATACTTGTTATCTGATAATTGTATAATAGTCTTGATATTGAATCTGTGCATCTTCTCTTTTGTTCTTGATCAACCACAATAGAAGACTGTCTATATTAATATTCCTTTCAAATAATACATTTTGTTACTGGGGAATTTTTTTATTTCACTAATTTGTGCTGTTTTCATTATATTATTTCTTCCTACTTTATTGTTTACTATGTTATTCTTCATCTATCACTTTCAGTTGAGTGATCTCCTCATTAATTTTTAGTTATCCTTTTTGTAAAGCATGCATTGAATATTATAGATTGCTGTCTTTATATTCCGGTATCTATGTCACACAGATTTGATATATAATGTTTTCATTCCAGTTTAATTTTAAATACTTTTAATACGCAGCATAATGTTTTGAATAAAAAATTATTGAAAAGCATTAAATATATTTTAAAACATATGATATCTCTGATAGTTTATATTTTCTAATTAATTGCTAATGTCATTGCATTGTCATCAGAGAACATGATCATTGGGATACAAAATTTTGCACTCAAATCTATGGCATATAAGGGGAAGAAGAGAGGTTGAGAGATGCTATGAAGGGCCCAATAATGGCTAATCTGTGCAGGGAAGGGACCATTTGAAATGGAGAAGCATTTCCCTATCAATCAAGACTTTCTTGTCATCTCCATGGATAATTCTACAGCTGCACATCAAGTCTCCACTATATTCTGTTCTTCAGAGAGGGAGGAATGGGTGAAGGACAAAGAGAGAGAAAGCAGGCAAAGTGTCCTTGTTCAGATATAAAAATTCTCCGTGTGTGGAAGTGAAAACATTTGTGTGGGGAATATGAGTAGAATTTTCCCTTAATGAGTGTTTCTTTTCCTCCCTACTGTCTCTCTACCAGAATGCTACCATGTCCCCCACAAGAAAACTTGAGGTGATAAAAATTGCTCAGCACCTGAAGGAAGAAAGGGAATTTCCAGCTGGAAGAAAAAGAGGATTAAAGTGGAGAAAATTCTGAATTTTATGGAAAAGAGGGTTTATCTTTTATTGTTTATAAATCAGTTTATTATTGAGAACATTTTAATTGCTATACTTTTTTTTTGAAATTTAATTTTTGCCAAGATCTGTTTTACATGCATGACTTAGAAACTTGTGGTCTTAAAGTATCTACAACTAGAGTGATTTGTCTGAAGCTGACGAATGCTTAATGTACAAACACAATTAAAAATAATAGTTTTTTTTCCCTAGAAAAAAGATTCTTTTTCTTTTCTATTTTTATTCTTTCCTAGAAATATGCATATTCATTTGCGACCTTATAGATGGTGGAGAAAGGAGTGTCTGTGAGCTTATCTACATCAGTGGTACATTTTTCCTAAATCTGTATTTTTTCCACTATCTGCAGGCAAAAACTTAAAGAAACATACATTCTCTCTTTTTTGATTTCCTCTATCATTTCTCTCCAGTCTCAGTTTTTAAAATATATTAATCTAAATATTCCTTGATTCTCCTCTGCCTCTGGTTTCTAGTCACTTATCTACCTCTGGTAGCTATACTGCATGGGATTCAGGAGCTGAGTATTAGTCATATGATTGGGTTGGGTGGAGGAAGTTTGACTTGACCCCACCAGTCTGTCCGTCCGTCCGTCCATCCATCCATCCATCCATCCATCCATCCACACATCCATCCATCCATCCAACCATAATAATAATAAAAAATAAACTATCAATCTAGTCCTCTGGCTGGAAAGAGTCAAAATGTCCTTAAAAATGATAGGTCTTGTTAAGGCTTTGCTTTCTCAGTCACAAGCATGGTATTTTCTTAGTGAGACCATAGTCTAGATTGCCATTTTAAGTGGAGATGCATAGAGCAAATCACAGAATCTTAGCTTGAAAAGATCTTGAAGAGATCATCTAGTCTAACATCCTCCCACTTACAGTGCAAGAAAACCTGCAACATTCCTTTGTGTTCTTTCTTTGTTTTATCAATTTCTGACAGGGCTTCAAAATGAAACAAAAGCCACCAACACTCGCCACTGTTTTTCTACTTGATAAAATGATACAAAAGTTGTGAGGCCTGTGAACCGACAGGACGTTCCTCTGCGACGTTATTTCCATGCCTTTATTTTGAAAGAGATGTATTTCCAAAGAGGGTCGATCTGCCTTTCTATCAGCCACTCGTCGGCAAGAACTACCAGAAAGAAGACGGAGCTCTGCAGGGAGACGCCATTGCACCTTCCTCTTGCTAGGGCCTGGCCCCTCTGGGCTTGCAGGAGGTTCGATGCCTGACGCACCACTTCTGGAGACCGGGACTAAGAAAGGCACCTTTCCTACTAAGGAATTTTGACAGAGATTTTTAAAAAGTTTTATGTGAATTGCTCCAAATCATGTGCTTCTTCTGGTCAATTGTGGTTATTCCAGAATTTTCTTCATGCCTTTTCCACATCCAAATTTCACATGCGTTCAAGGAAACGATCATCCAAGGCCATCTGGTACACATTTCTGGAGGCTGAGTTGGTGCATGACGCTGCTTGTCAAAAAATTACTCATTTTGCAAACACTGACTGAAGTTTCTCAAAGTTCATATTAGGCGGCTGATCTGAAGTCAATCTAAATTTGTAAACAGGGTAGCAAACGAGATATTTTTCTTCCATATATACAATAATTTTTTAAAAATTGCAATTTGCATTGCAGCAATCAGTGTTAAATCATTTGCATAAGACCATATTTTTTATAATGAATGTAAACATTTTAACTTAATGGTACTTGAGTAATTTAAAAGAAAAATGTTAACTTACACATTCTTAAGCTTCTTTTACAGCTACATCCTATGTCTGTATTTCTTCTTGTTAAAACAGAAAAATATTTCAAAAACAAATCTCCTCTCAGGAAAATTGCCTTTCTCCATTTATTAAGAATTTTTATACAAGAATACCAATATACCTCCCTTTATTTTACTGTGGAATATGTGCTAGAAAAAATGCAACAAAACTTTACTACCTAACAGTTAACATTTGTAAACACCCAATGAGATATCTAGGGATCTTTAAACACTGAAGTCTATATAGTGTGACTAACCCATAGGCAGTTTGTTTTACATTAATTTTTTTTAATAGGATGTCATATGGAAATGTATTTCACTAGAGTTTTAAAAATAAAGGGTTCGTTTTGTCTTAAAAAAAAAAAAAAAAGCCACAAGCATTAACCAAGACTAAATCTTCTTTGTTGGGAAACAAGATGTAACTTATTTCAGAAATAAAAGCCTGTATTTAAGGCTAGCATGAATAGCCCAAAGAAAGATGAAACTGCCTTATGGTAACATCTGCCAGAAGCTGGTGTTAGTGGTCAGAGGTCATTGCCAGGGGTAGCAAAGATATAGGACAGGAGAGGAATTTAAGAATAAGCAACCATCTGCCACTGAGGCTCTTATCTATAAATACAACTTGGCTCAACTCTGGTTAGATGATTTAGAAAGCAAAGCAAAGTCTCTAACTTGAAGAAAATTACAGTCTTTGTGAAAAGATAAGACAATCTCCCTGAGATGGTAATTGAATAAGTGCTTAATTATAGGGTATAGGCATCTTAATTGGATGCATTTGCATGAGGCTAATACAAATAAGCAATACCCAAAGGCAGTAAATATCTGATAGAAGAATTCAGCATTCAGTCATCAGTTTACTTCCAAATATTTAGATATTTTTATTATGGAATAAAAAAAGAATACAAAAAGACATTCTATTGTTTTAAATTCTTTTAGTGGCTTCCCTAGGGTTTGCAATGTATATCTCTAGTTAACCAGAATCTACCTTTAAATAACATTATATACTTCACATTTAGTATGAACCATTATAACAGCAATATTCCCAATTCATGCCTCCCATCCTTTGTGCTATTGCTATCAGGTTTTTCTTTGATTTATTTCATTTCCAGTGCTTTTCATTTCTTTGTTTACATCTAAATTTCTGTCTGTCATCATATTCCTTCTTCCTGAAGAATTTTAATATTTCTTATAGTGCAGATCTTCTGGCAATCCTTTCCATTTTGTTAGTCTGAGAGAGACTTTATTTCTTCTTTATATCTGAACAATATTTTCAATAAATATAGAATTCTGGCTTGAGAGTTTCCTTCTTTCAGTATTTTAAAGTACTTCATTGTCTTCTGTCCTGCATGGCTTATGACAAGAAGTCTTTTATAATTCTTATCTTTATTTCTTTATATATAGTATGTTTTTATATGGCTACTTTTTTTCTTTGTCTTTGGTTTTTAGCAGTTTGAATATATGTCCACAATGAGTTTTCTTGTTTGCTTTTTTCATTTCCCCATTTGATATTTTTATTGCTTTGTGTTGTTCTCTTAGCTTCTTGGATCTGGGGTTCAGAGTCTGTCATTAATTTTGGAAAATTCTTGATTATTTATTCAAATATTTCTTCTGTCTCATTATCTTCCTCTTCTCTTTCTGTGCTCTTTCAACCAGGATCAGGCTGTTTGGTATTTTTTCCTCATCTCTTACATGCTCTGCTCTGTTTTTTTGTTTTTGTTTTTTTTTTTTCCTACCTTTTTGTTCTTTATGTTTTATTTTGGGCCATTTCTATTGACCTATCTTCAAGTTCACTGATTATTTCCCTAGCTGTGTCTACTTATAAATCCATCAAAGGTATTCTTCATCACTGTTACTCTACTTTTTTTCATTTTTAATAGTTTCATTTGATTCTTAAATATTTTCTCTCTAATGAGTTTCCTGTCTGATCTTGCATGTTATCTACCATTTTCATTGGAGTTTTTGACATCATCATAACTATTTTAAATGCACTGTCTGTTAATTCCAACATCAGTGTCATATCTGGGTCTGGTTCTAGTGATTACTTCATCTCTTGATAGTTTGTTATTGTTGTTTAACTTCTTTTTCAAATGCCTCATAACATTTTGTTAAGGGCCAGATATCTTAGTAGGCACTGAGGTATAGATTTTATGCCAGGAAATGAGCATGCATTTCCTTTGCTTGAAGCATGAGCCAACTTAGTCAGGAGTTAAGTAGTTTGGGAAATTTTTGTTATTATGGTTACCCTCAGTGCATTACAGTCTTCAAATTCCTTGTTTTAAGAAATACCTTGTTTTCACTTGGCTGGTGTTCCAGTTTGAATCTATTATGTGCCACCAGAAAAGACTGTTCTTGTGAAGGTAGACCTTTTCCAATTATGGGTGGGACTTTTGATTCAATTATTTCCATGGAGATGTGACCCCACCCATTTAAGGTGGGTCTTAATTAGTTTACTTGTCCTCTATGAGATGATAGAAGGCAGAGACACTTTAAAGAGAGCTCAGAGAGATGCTAAAAGAAATGCCCAGAGACATTTTGGAGATAGCCATTGAAATCAGAGGCAACACAACAGACCCAGATGCTTGGAGATGCTGAGCTAAGAAATGAAGCTAAGAAATGAAGTTTTCTCTGAAGTTGAGAGGACCCACAGATGCTTAAAGAAAAAGCCACTGGACTCAGAAACTGAAAGCAAAGCAACCCCAGAGCAAAGGACCAGCAGACACCAGCCATGTGCCCTCCCAGCTGACGGAAGTGTTCTGGATGCCATTGGCCTTTCTTCAGTGAAGGTATCCTCTTGCTGATGCCTTAATTTGGACACTTTTATGGCCCTAGAACTGTAAATTTGTAACCTAATAAATCTCCTTCATAAAAGCCAATCTATTTCTGTTATTTTGCATTTTGGCTGCTTTTGCAAACTGGAACAGCTGGCTATCCAGGATGTTTTTCTTAATGTCTTCTCCCCTTGCATTGAAACTGAGAGTGTCTGCTCTTCATGTTCTCGTAATACCCACAGTGGTATTCCACTACTTGTTGTTAATTAGTGCTTATTAGACTGCTGTTAGGGATGGAGGGGCTTCCTTGATTGTTCTAATTAAGCCTTAGTCTTAGACAGGGACGTAGTCCCTGAATCTTTGGGGTTTGGCCTTATCAATGCTTCTGTCCTTCCCCAAGCTGTAGTTCTGGGCCCCTTTACCCCACTCCAAAGCATAGAGGGTTGTTCTGTTCTTTCCCCCAGTTACAATGGGTTTTCACCAGTGCCATGGGGCATTTGTATTTTTGTCCTTCCTTAGCAATTTAAGGATTTGTTTGGAGGGACACTAGAGGAAAAGGAATTGTGTGGGGTGCTGCTTCTTTTCCACAGTGGTTGTTTTCCTGCTACACTTGGCCTGTCCCATGAGGAATGGGTTTTCAGGATTCCCACCAAACATTTTTGTGAGCCCCCAGTGAGATCCGTGGAGAAGGATCTGCAAGTGGATGGGAATTCCTTATTTATTTGCACCCCTAGTGGTTGTATAATCTCTAATTAACCAACATTTCGTCTTTACCAATTTATTAACAATTTTAGTTGAGTTAATCTGTTGAGGATTGAATCACATCCCCCACAAAAGGTATGTCCAGGTTCCAATCCCTCGTCCTATGGGTGTGAACCCATTTGTAAATAGGGTCATTAAAGATGTTATTAGTTATTGTGTGCCCAAACTGAAAGAGGGTGGGCCTTAATTCAATATGGCCAAAGTCCTTATAAGCAAAGGAAATTGGACACAGAAAGGGAGCCATGGGGAGAGTCAGAAACTGGAATTCAGCAGAACCTGGGAGAGAAAGGAGAAGAGACTGCCATCCACATTTCCATGTGACAGAAATGCCAAGGACCAAAGATTGCTGGCTGCCAGCCCCAGAATACCACAGTCTTTGAGGAGAAAGCATCACCTTGCTTTACCTTAATTTTGGACTTCTCTTAGCCTCAAAACTGTGAGCCAATAAATTCCTGTTTTTAAGCCAAACTACTGTATGGTATCTGTTTTAGCAGCTGGGAATCTAAAACTCTTCTTACTGGTGTCTAATGGTGTCTGACTCAGGTAAGAAAGTGTCTTGTCTCTCCCTGATGGCATCTGTCTATCCTTAGATATAAGGTTAGTTGGTTGCTTGAACTCAGCTCTCAAATGGGTTCAAGAATGTTGCAGTATACAGATGTATGGTCAAAAATACTCATTAAAACTATATTCTTTGTCTCGATATTTCCATTTCTCAATATGTCATACTATTTTTTTCTTATGTTATCTGTTCATTATATTGTAGAGACTTATAAAGAAAGAGAAGTTATGTTCCCTAGCTAGAGATACACAGAGGCTATTAAGAGATATGGGGCTAAAGTACCTGGGAGGAAAAAAAGGAGTTTAAATGCTAAGAGTCCTTTCAAAATTGGACTGTAATTACAACCTTTTAGAGTAACATAAATCAGTGCTAAGAGGAAATAAAATTTGAATATTTGAAAAGATAACTGACATAGTGGGTTGAGGAAATGCAGAATATTGGGGTAAAATGCAAGTCAGCCTGGCATAAAGCAAAACTCAGTCCTTTCCTAAAGGATTTATCTCATTTCATTTTTAGGGTTGTAAATGGAGGCTCTTTATACTCTTCATGCAACCAGATGAGCTGGCTTGCTTTTGTTTTTAATGGAGTAAATGCATTTATTTGGAGATCTGTATTCTGTTTCCATGGCTCTCCATGATGCAAGGTAACATGTCTGAGGGAGCCTCATGTCTGGAGAACAGGAATCCATAACTTCCCTTGGGTTTTTGTACCTTCTGTACTTCAGTTCTGTCATCTAAAATAAAATAATTAGCCAAAGTATGTCATTAATTGACAGAACCTCATAAAGATAACTGGGCACAATAATGGAAAATGTTTATACACTCATTCAAAAGACTTGCTAACTTAGGTGGACCCTAAAAATTTGTCCTCAGGATGAGAATTCAGAATTAGAGCTGAGAAATGGCTAATAAAAGTGCATGTCATAAAAGCTAGGAGGGAGCATTTTCTCATAAATATTTACACATGAATCTCAGGTGGCTGCAAATCTCTAAATGTCAAATACTAACAACTGCGTTGGCTTTTATTTCCTATACTCAAAATAATCAACTCTCCACACTATATGATTACAAAGGGAATTTTAAACATGAAATGAATAGAATAGCAAATTCAAAATTAGGATCTGGGGTAGCTATTTAATGTTCTGATATTTATGAAAAGAATTGCTTTGTTTGCTCAGCTTTAAAGCTAATGTTCTTAGGAGTTTTCAGTTTTGGTCTTGTTTTGTTTCCTGAAAAGGGAATTATTTTTTTCAAAATATGATCATTTTAATAAAGATGAGTTTCTGTTTTAATATATCATGATGCAAGTGAGCGCCAACTATTTGTATCTCAAAACTTCCTTTCAGGGTAAAATTCCCCTCAGAATTTTTCCATTTTTCCTTCAGTCACCTTGAGTCCAAGTGTTGTGATTTTAACATTGAGAAATTTAATTTTTTGCTTTTAATGATGGAAAAAGAGAAAATAAATGTTGGATGTTTTTATGAGTAGCTGAAAGGCCAGCTGATGCTGAAATGTAGGAATACTGGATTGATATACTAGTTGTATGAACTTGGGAGATTTACTTAATCTTTAATTTCCTTATTGTAGAATGAGAATAATAATGCTTCCTTAGCTTATAAGTGTTTTGCCAGAATTAATTAAACATCTTATACACTATACTGAACACCTTAAACTCTTGGGATGGGCAGAAGGACAAGAGTATTCTCTGTGCTCAAAAAAATTAAAAAAAACACAAACCTCTATTTTGGGGCACAAATATAGAACTTTTTCCACAGTAAACAACTGCTAGTTGTGATGTAACACATGGAATCTTGACATCTATTATCTTAACACAAGGGAACTCCTTAAATTATTCTGTGGTCTATCACTGGTGGTGTCCATCATCTTCAAAGAAATAGAAAATACCATCCTTTCTTCAATATACTTTTTAGCCACAAAATAAACTTGATACCACTTGATAATTAATAATGTGTGTGTGTGTGTGTGTGTGTGTGTGTATACACGTATGTATATATGTGTGTGTATGAAGTTATATATACATATATATATAAAGTTTCTAGAGTAAATACTTTATGTTCATTGTCTTTTATATTAACATATTAACATACTCATTATTCCAGGTCCAGCGAAATCCACACTTTATCTGTGATCTCTCCTCTGAGTTTCCTCTGGAGTTTGTCACCTCCTTCTTACAAATCTGAAATATGGAAATTTTTACATAATATTTTACTTACATGTTCCTCTGTCTGGCTTGCCAGGTGGTTTGATTGGTATTCCAGAATCCAAGAGAAGGAAGAATTTTAAAAAAAGGGCTAGTAATTAACTGAGTCAAGTGCTGTTGAGAGGTAGCGACAAGTGAGGAGGGAGAATTCACTCTCATTAAGGCAATCGATGAAATTGAGACCTTGGCAAAGGGAGTTTCAGTGGAATGTGAGAAACAAAAGCCTGGATAAAGTGAGTTAAAAAGAGAATAGGATGTGAGGAGAGAAAGTACAGACACATAGTTTTGGAGTTTTCTTATTAATGGGGTTGGGGATGTTTCCAAAATAGCTAAAATGGGCCTGGAACCCAAGGATTTGTTGCTGTTGCTAAGAGGGGAGATAGAACATTGTGCTGGTCAGGACAGTTTAATAGAGATATAAAAATGACTATGCAGTAGAGAAAAGGAATGATTACAGATGAAATATCAATATAATGATAAGAGGGAATTGCATACAATACACGAGATTGAACCTTGGCCTTGAAAAGAAGCCGGGGGAATTCATCCATTGAAAATGGAAGATGAACAGAGTATATGAATATGGGCACAGGTGGGTAGGTAGGGCTAGTGAAAAGAAGGTGAAGTTGTTTCTTTTAGCACTTCCATTTTCTTAGGAAAATAAGATGCTAAGTCAGTATCTGAGGGAGTCAGTTAGGAGAAAGGATGTTGGCAATGAGAGAAGAATATTCAATATACAATTGTCTTTTTGAAGAGGGGAACAGTGAATTGAGTATGGGATGTATTAGTGCATCCAGGAAAGGCTGAATGCTTTCTTATGTGTGGTCCTTAATTAAAAGTTGCCTTTTTTTCCCCCATCACCTTCAACTGTGCAAGTTTAGATTTGTAGGATGATAATCATTTAATCAGAGGCTGTGATTTTCTATTAAGTAAATGGTGGAAGAGAGGGGCAAGGGAATAGAAAGCATGTAAAAAGGAATGAAATATTTTTTCCTTTATTATTGATGATCTCATCCAGACTCAAGGCCCAAAATTCTACCCATATGCAGACATCTTCCAAATCCTATCACCCTCCCAACCTGGTCCCTATATTCCAGACTCACAATCACAACTTGATACTTGAAAGTCTAATATGTATCTCAAATTTGAAATGTCCTAGTCTAGTGTTTTCATTTCCCGGGCTGCTCAAGCAAATACCGTGTAATGGTTTGAATTAAACACTGGGAATTTATTTGAGGCTAAGAGAAAGTCCAAATCAAGTCAACATAAAGGTGATGCCTTTTCCCTGAAGACTGTGGTGTTCTGGGGCTGGCTGCTCAGAATGCTTTGTCTTTAGATTGTCATATGGCAAGCGTGACTACTCTATTTAACCTAGCATCCCTGCCCCTACCCTCTGGCTCTTGCCAGCATTCTTCCCTGGCTTTACTTTACTACGTTTAGCTTGTGTGTGGTGTGTAGATTTCACATTTTGGTCAAATGATATGATGGTTGAGGCAATCATTACCCTAAACCAATGTTCCTAACCAGATTAACACCAAGACCAAAGAACATGCTGGGCATGGAGTTACCCATGAGTTTAATTAGGGACTTACACAAGGAGACAAATCTTCCTGATTGTGGTGGTTCAGACACAGTGAAGTCAGCGTTTCGCAGAGAGAGAGAGAGAGAGAGAGAGAGGGAGAGAGAGGAGTGTCAAGGGGAGGCCTTATAAAAGTTAGAGACAATGGTGTTTCTTGCAAAATTTGGTTACAACAAGGTCTCACAAGGTTTGGTTACAATAGGATTTCCTGAGATTTGGTTACTAACAGTGATTAAAGGAGGGAAGTTTTAATGCTTTCACACCTTGGGGGGTGTTCTGGTTTGCTAATGCTGATTTTTCTCAAAACAGCAGAAAATGGATTGGCCTTTAAAAAGGAGGTTTATCTGGTTGCAAAGTTACAGCCTTAAGGTCATGAAGTGTCCAAGGGAAGTCATCAACAATTGGGTACCTTCACTGGAGGATGGCCAATGGTGTCCTGAAAACCTCTTGTTAGCTGGCATCTGCTCCAGAGCGCTGGTTTCAAAATGGCTTTCTCCCAGGACATTCCTCTCTAGGCCGCAGTTCCTCAAAAATGTCAGTCTTAGTTGCTCTTGGGGTGTTTTTCCTCTCTTCACTTCTCTGGAGCAAAAGTCTGCTTTCAACGGCTGTCTTCAAACTGTCCTCATCTGCAGCTCCTCTCTCAGCTCCTGTGCATTCTTCAGAGTGTCCCTCTTGGCTGTAGCAAGCTCGCTTCTTCTGTCTAAGCTTATATAGTGCTCCAGTAAACTAATCAAGGCCCATGCTGAATGGGCAGGACCACACATCCATGGAAATTATCCAATTAGATTTATCATCCATAGCTGGGTGGGGCACAACTACATGGAAACAACCTAATCTAAATGCTCCAACTTAATCAACACTAATATGTCTGCCCCCACAAGATTGTATCAAAGAATATGGCTTTTTCTGGGGGACATAATACATTCAAACTTGCACAGGAGGTAAAAGGCTGTTGTCTGGTCATGTAGGCAGCTGCATGTATCTCAGTAACAGAGGAGGAGGTGGGGCTCTGGGTCCTGGGTCCTCACAGCCAAGTATTGCTATCATAGAATACTCTGAATTATATAAAATTTTATTTAATTCTACAATTTCCCAATTGCATTCTGGAACTATATATATCAATTTTGTAGAGATTCTTGACCTCACAGAACTGGAGCAAACCTTCTCGGTCCTGTCAGCTACTAGAATGTACAGGTATAACTATGTTGCATCTTTGTTATACTAAATAACATGAAGAAGTTTTTCTAGGTCTGCTCATATATGGTAATGGGGATGTTTCCAATGTGTTTTTAAATTTTCATGCCTCTCCATGAGTAAATAACTAGTTAAAGACTTATCTCACTTTCATATCCTAGAGCTTAAGATTTTGTCAGTGGTGATGATGTAGTTTCATTGAAACAAACCCGTAAAGCATGCCTTTTGTATAGCTAGAAAAAAAGATACTGAATATTTTCAGAAGCAAATTTAAGATCATTGCTCCACTTATATTTTTTTATTTCTGTTATTTTTACTCTACATAATAACTTGAGAAAAATGTTATTTTGTTTACACAATAACAAGAAAATGTGGATATGGAAATGAGTAAAAATGTAGGCTTATAGATAACAAAATCATCTCTCAACTTCCATTTGTGTCTTAGCTTTCTTGCATAGAAACTAATTTTAGCACCTGCTGTGGTGTAGAATCATATAGAAATTGAGGTAAAAAAATACATACTGTCAAGGTTTATCAAGTTTATTTGGAGTTTCCAGCAAATAAACGGTTTCCTCTGCAAACAAATGTTCATTTATTTTGATATTATTGCATGAAAAGTATAGCACAAGAGATTCTTTTGTCTAGAACCCATTTTTAAGCATGGAATTGCTGCTATTCCATCTTGTTAAAACATATTTTATAAGAGTGCGGCAAGCCAAAAACAAAATCTGTTGTACGTTAGGAGTTTTTCTTTGGTTAAAGAATACTGAGGGCAATCAACTGCCTTTTCGATAATGGCCAGTAGATCATGTGAATTACACTGGGCTGTAATCACTTTACAAACATTAAACAGAAAGGTGTTTTGTTTTTTCCTCTTCTGTAAATACTTCTGTCAGCATCACCATTGTTGTTATCTGTGTGAAACCTAGAAATCTCTTGACCAGCGGGTAAAACAGGAGCATTACTGAATTCATCATGAAATATACTGTCAAACATGAAAAGAAAAACTCGTCCATTATTTCTGTCTACCCAAATGACTGATAATAGCAGACCAAGAGGAGTGCATTTAATGATATTGCAGACTTTTGTGTGTATACCAAAATATAATGAAGGGGAAATGGAAAAGGGGTTTTGGTAACTTGTTTTCCCAAAGGAATTTTGTACTTAGGATTGATAGACTTTTATATTCCCTAAATTCTTTCCTTTTCAGGTACTAAGAAATTTGCCAGTTTGTGGCAAGCAATTCAACAAGAATTTTGTTTAAGATTTTATCCTACAGAGAATCAGGACTTAAAGGAATTTTATTCCTAAAGCATTTTTGTGGTCTTTTATCTTGTAATTTGACTAGTGAGAACAAATTTTGTTGTATATACCTTATTTTTCTCTTATTCTTATGTTCTGTATTATGAGTTGATAAAAATGATTTGTCATGGACATTGCTATGTTTGATTTCTGTGTCTTCCCTCCTCGTGACATTTTGAGCTGGCAAAATTGATGCTTGATATTAGTTCCTTCTTTAACGTTTTGAAGAATGGCCAACTAGGACTTGTTCTTGAAAAACTTGTGGCAAAAATGGGATCAAATAATTAAGAATTAAATACTGTTCTCAAGGGTTATATATATATATATATATATATATATATATATATATATATGACTTAAAATGTATAATATATTTTTAATGTTTACTTACTATCTCTGCCCACCCACTTGTAAGTAAATTCCATGGAGCAGTTCTCTTTTCTGTTTTATTCTGTACTCCATCCCTAATACCCAGAATAATGTCTGATATATTGATCTTGCTCAATTGATTATTTTTTGAATGAAGGAAAAATGAATGAATAATTTATTTAAAAATAGCCACTATTAGGCTCACGAAAGAATGTGCAGAAATGAGAAGGCTAAAGAGAACATGAAAAATGGTAAGACCAATATACTGGAAATCATTATGAGATTCAAATATTTTTGGAGATGGGTTAATAGAGATAGAAAGCTGGAAAGATAGGAGGTGGTGGTCTTAGAGTGGGAAACAAACTGAAATTATGAAGGTAGAGCAGTTATTGGTAATGGCAAAATGTGGGGTATGACATGAGACTGGATGTTTGAGACAGAATAAAGTAGGGAAGTTCAGAATTCAGCCTTCTCCACACCTCCAATTACTTCTTCATATCCCAAATCTAGCTAAAAATAGCTTTAAGATAAAGTGACAGAGGGGAGTATTAGTTATAACATAGAGTTAGCGGCTCTAAAAATGCCCAACTTATAAAATGCTGAAACAAGATAGAAGTTTCTTTCTTAAGGGGCACTTCAGAGGTAAGTGGCCCAGAACTGGTAGATGTCTCAGTTCCTTGTAGTTTTCTAGGTACCCCCAACTATCTGTATCTCATTGCTCCAGCATCATCTCATTCATATGGTCTTAATGGTGATCCAGTGTGTTTGATAGATCCAGCAGATATCCAGAAGAAAGGGAGAAGGCAAGTTCATGTGTGCACACCCTCTAAGAGTATAACTTACAGGTATAACACATTATTTTTTTTCATATCTCATTGGTCAGAAATGCTACAATTTCCTCTAAGGAAGACTAGGCATGTGGTCTTTAGCTCAGTGGCTATGTTCATAGATAAAATTTTGGAAATCTGTTACTAAAAGAAGAGGAGAATGGATAGTAGGTCATTTTAGTGCTAATTCTTGGTATACCATGGGTATAAGGGGCCCCAAAAGTAATAGAACTCACATAGGGGTGTTTAACTGCCAGAAACAGGCATTAGCGCTGAACATTAGCACTGAAATTACTGTAATGACTGGTAAGGTTGAAGGTTAGCTAAGGGGACTTGACCTTCAGAGATGGTTAATCGACCCTGGTCTTTCTAGAGGCAAAATAGGTGGGTAGCCAATGAGCATGCTACTTATCATTGATAATGAGAAGAAAGCAAGATTGGGGGATTGTGCGATTTAGGGGAGTGTTTTCATTTCCTTGGCTGTTAAAGCAAATACATTGCAATGGTTTGGCTTATATAATGGGAATTTGGCTCATAGCTTTGAGGCTAAGAGAATATCCAAATCGAGACATCATTGAGGCAATATTTTCTCCCTGAAGGCTATGGTGTTCTGGGACTGACTGCTGGTGATCCTTGGTCCTTAGTTTGTCACGTGGCAAGGCATGGTTGCATCTCCTACTCTCTCCCTTCTCTTCCAGGTTCCACTGATGTTCAGCCTTTGACTGCTTTCTCTGGCTTTCTCTATGTCTGAATTTCATTCTGCTTATAAAAGACTCCAGGGGATTAAGACCTATTCTGATCGGGCTGGATCACAGCTTAACTGAAGTAACCTCATCAAAAGATCCTCATTACAATGGGTACACACCCACAGGAATGGATTAGATTTAAGAATATGTTTTTCTGGGTTATATACAGCTTCAAATCACCACAGGGAGTCACCTCGATAAAAAGTCATGATCCCTTGCTCAGTTCTGGACCTGAGCTAGTTTTCAAATCTTGAACCCAATGAGTGAAGAGAAGGACCCTACAACATAATAACAAGTATATAACATAAAGATTCCTATATTCCTTTCCCTAAAGATGTAAGGCTATTTACTTAAATAGCTATGTGGTGAGAAAGGAGACAATGTGGATATTTTGAAGATTATTAGACACAGAGTTTGAGCTGACATTGAAATCCGGAAACCTAAAACCTACTTGTAGAATTCCTGTTAGTTTAAGGGCTTAAGGGACCAAGTAATAAATGGAATCCTGACAAATATCTATCTTATAATGAGTCTGTGGGGTCACTAAACCCACCTAGTTGTTTTTTCCTGATCACCAGGGGTGTATTTGGGATTGACACATTTGGCAGTTGGAATAATGCCCACATAGTTCCTTGGCCTGTAGAGTAAGAGAAGTGGGGAAGGCCACAAAATAGCCTCTGCAAATGTACCCCCAACCCCAATTAAGATAACATAAACCTGAACATCACTTCCCAGGGGGCATGGTGGAGTTTAATGACACTCTTTAGACCTAAACGATAACTTCATTTAATTCACCATTCTGGCTTTTGAATAAACAATATAGAATTTTGAGGATGATTGTAGATTACCACCAGCTCAATGAAATAGTTGCCACAATTATAGCTGCTTGGATGTAGTATTGCTATTAGAGAAGATTAAGTTTCAGGTACTTGCTATGGAGCCATTGATTTGAAGAATGCATTCCTTTCCATTCTAATTATAAAAGAAAATCAGAACCAGACTGCATTCATGTGGAAAGGACACTGTTATTAGTTTGTAATTTTACCCCAGGGTTCTATTAACTGTCCTACTTTCATGATATAGTCCAAAGAGATCATGACTCTGGACATCCTATAGAATATCACATTGATCCTTTACGTAGATGACTGCTGATTGGACAGGACAAGCAAGAGATGGCTAATATGTTGGTGACCTTTAAGTAATACCCATACTTTCCAGAAGGCAGGAATAAAACCACAAAGATTCAGGGGTACATGGATCAAGGGCATGTTGGGGAACCTCGCTAAAAAGTAAAAGACAAATTGTGACATCTTATATTCCATGCCACATAAAAAAGAAAGACCAGCACCTGGTAGAACTCTTTGGATTCTGGAGGTAACTTATTCCATACTTAAGAATACTGCTTAAGAAGCATATAGAAGACTTCCAGATTTGATTGTGGCTTGAATCAGGAAAGGGTTCTGTAGAAGTTCCAGGCTGTTGTGGAAGCTAGTCTCATTCTCGGATCACATTAAACAGCAGATCCTGTCATTGCAAGTGACAGTGGTGTGGAGTTTATGGCAAGTCTCATCACAGTTTTGAAGGAAGTTCAGGCCATATGGAGGAAAAACTATAAACTTTTTAAGAAAGACCACCTGGTATGTTACTGACCATGGGGTGTTGAATGACAATGTATGTGGAACTGCCTATTGTGAGCTGCCTGTTCTTGCCAATTCATAAAGTAGGCATTCCCAGTGGCAGCTCATTGTGAAATGGAAATAACGTATTATGATCAAGCCTAAGCAGGACTAAAGGGAAATTGTAAGTAAGCTTTATAGCTAGTGGCCCAAGACTCCCCATGTTACCCACCACATGTTCAACAGTGCCTCTCTGCTTGCACATACTTTGGCCATATGGAAGGTTCTGTAAGACCAACTGAAGGTGGAGGAAAAATACAGAACTTGTTTTAAGGAAGGGTCAATTTAGTAAATTGATGCAAGCTGAAAAGATAGTGGTTGCATACATTTGGAAACGACCTTGAGAGACAGTGGAGAGAGCAAATCTTTCCACTGGCAATTATAATCAATGCACCTCATCATTTACTTTTGTGAAAAGAGAAGTGTCACAAAGTGGGAATATGTTCACATTAGTGGCCAGTAGACAATGAACTCATAATCTGCCTAGGAACATGGAGAGAAAAGGACTAGAAATTCAGAGAGAAGGAGGTCTTGGGTAAAGTCACATGAATGAACATATGGTTGGGGCCCAAAGTGTGAAGATTTTTGTATCACAAAAAGTGTCCTCCAGAATGTATCCATCACAGAAAAGACATTGAACAAATAAGTGTTGCCCCTGCATCAACATCCACCCCAGAAGTAGTGTAGTGGTCACGTGAATGGAGAGGTCAGTTGCAGAGAAGGTGGCTATGAATGGACCCATTTGCAGTCTCTTACTTAACAAGGCTGATCTAGATAATGTCACCTTTGGTTGTACAAACTCCCAGCCATAGTGACTAATACTGATAAGTCACTTTCTTGAGGAAACCAATGGACCTCTTGGGGTCAAGTGAGCTACCTTGGGCTCTTCTCTCATGGAAGGGCCAATGGTTTGTCCTTGAAGATGGATACCTATTCTGAGTATGTTTGGTATCTATCTAGCTGGAAGCTATGGTTCTTCATGGAATTCAAGGAATGCCAGATATATAGGCATGGATTCTCATACAATATAACTGACCAGGAGACCCACTTCACATCAAAGTAGGTACAAGAGTGGGCCCATGACCTTGGTTGTATCACATAGTACTCTATCCAGAATCAGAGACGTTTATAGAACATTTGAATGGTCTACTGAAGGCACAACTAAAACATGAGCTCAGAGGTGATACTCTTCAAAATTGCAGTCCCATTCTTCAGGACTCAGTGTAAGCACTGAAGCAGCAATCTTCATATGGTGGTGTTTCTATAATAGGAAAAAGACATGAGCCAGGGCTTATGAGGTAGAAACAGGAGTGGTTCCAATTACCATAATTCCCAAGGATTCTCTGCAAGACCTTGTGCTTTGTGCCCCTATAATGCTGGCATCTGCAGAGTTAGAGCTCCTGGTGCCTGAAAGTAGAGAACTCTTGACAGGGGACACAGCAATGGGCCAACTGAACTACAAAGTACTGCTGCTATTCCAGCATGTTGGAATATGTCCAGCAACCACAGGCAAGAAAATAAGTCATCATCTTGGCAGAGGTAATTGACGTTTATCAGCAGTCTGAGGATGGGATACTTTTACAAAGTAGGGACAGGAAGGAATATATATGGAATCCAGATGATCTGCTTGGGTGCTTCTTGATAAACCTTTATCCAGTTACAGTTGTGAATCGACATACATGGCAACCTTGGTTTGAGAAGCCTTTACCACTTAAGAATAAAGGATTGGATCACATGAATGTGTAAGCCATCAATACCTACAGAGATGAAAATTGAGAGTGAGAGAAGAATTTAGAACAGAGAGTGATATTTTCTGAAATAAATTTACAAAACGTACACAGGTGAAAGTGACTTTCATGAAGGAATCCTTACTTTAGTCAACAATGAATTTTTATAAATATATTAATCTGATAATTGCACTTAAGTCTCAAATATAGGCCTTTCTGACAACTTTGGAAATTAGGTCCTTTTCAGTTCAGCCAAAATGTTTTGAAATTATATTCTCATCTTAGTATAAGAATGGTATAAGAGTAGTTGAAGAGAAAGAGTATATTATGGTAACAGAAAATTTTTAAAGTTATTTTAGAGGCTATAAGGTTGTTACATTTACCAATAGCAAGCTTTTGTACAATTTTAAAAAAGTATATCTATGTTTAAAATAATACTGTTATATAGTTGGTAGAAATAGGAGATTGGTATTTATCATTGGCTGATATGGAAATAAATCCTGTGGATGAAATATGGAGGAAGTTAAAATTGAAGCCATATTACTATTCTTGGATTGGATATGATTTAAGAAATCCTCAGGAGTCTTTGACTCCAAGTTTGAAGGAAGAATTAGTTAATAAACCTTGGGTGGTAGATAATGAAAGATTATGCCACTCCAGAGGACCAAAACTAATGTCGACTTAAAATAGAGTATGCTGTTAGACCGTGAAGACTGAAAATTTAAACAAGCTTCTGTTAAACAGAGTATTACGTAGTGAAAAAAAATACATGAAAAGCAGTATCATAAATCAGGTTTCACCTAGAAATTAAGGATTTCTTCAAAAGCTATCTTATATGTCTAAAGCAGCTTTGTATGGACATTGTTTTAGCAGAAAGGGCCTAAAACTGAGCTATCTAAAGGGAAAGGGTGGTGAGAGTTGGGACATTACAGCTTTATCTGGATGGCTATGAAACAAACATAGGTGGCATGTTGACTTGAAAAAAAGAACTTGACAATGATAATCCTTAGAATATTGAAGTTTCATAGGAAAACAAAAGTTCATGTTTATTATCAGCATACTAAGATGGAACATCATTACAAGATGTTGATATGATCCATCATATATAATAGCAGGCTACTCGTATGTATTGTTGATTGATGAAACAAAGGGCTTTAGAGTACTTGTGTAGCCAAAAGTTAATACTAGTTATAAAAACATAGTTTGGTAGTAAAAAAATTGATATAGTGGATTATTAGAGGGCATACACTGATTCATAATTTATACATTAAAATATAAAGGGAAATTATCTCAATCTAATCACTGCCCATTTGGTGTATATTGCATTGTTAAGATCATTAATTCAGATTTTCCTTCAGTCTACCATAATTATAGCAGGGTACCAACTTAACCTTTTTCAAAATATTCAAAGATTTTGTGATTGTTTACAAAGCCATTCACATGATTAAAAATGCTGATGGAAATAGATTACAGAATAACTTAGGTAAGACAAATATCATTGTAAATGGAATCAGAAACAGGTGCTTCACTTAAGTAAATTTAGCCCTGGATATAAGACAGAAACAGAAATGATCTTACAAACTTCTCAATGATTTTTAATAGGACATATTCAAGGTTCCTATAGATCTTTCTCTCTTCACAATCTTTCTTTGGGTTACTTTATAAACTATAAAGAATAGCTTATTCCATCTGACATTTTTGCATTTTTTCTTGTATTCTTACATTCTTCCCTGTATGGATGTAAGATTATATGACAGACTGAGTCTACTTGGGAGGATAGAGGAATCCTTCAAAAAAATGATATTTCAAATAGGTCATATCCATAAACACTAGAGATTCTTTTTGTTTATGTTGTTTAACAGGTGGAACTAAATATCCTACATTTGAATACTGGTGCTGGTGTTTTTATCTTTATGGATTTTGGTACTTTATTTAACATATTTGAACATACATTTCCAATTTTAAAGACGATGGTAATAATGTGTATCTTAAAGGTTTGTTGGAAGGATTAAAGCATAGTAAGCCATTAAAAAATACTTAATGTATCAATGAATCCTTGAAAAATGTATGTAAAATCTTTGGCATGTAAATAGATACTGAAAAATGGTTGTTTTTGTTAACTATTCTTCCCTGCTAAGGCAAATTAGTAAATGGTTACATTGACCTCCTAGATTGATATACATCACATTTGCAGAAGAACAAGCTTCATGCCTGTTTCACTTCTTTTCTGTACTTAAAGGAATCTTACCACTAGAACTAACTGTGTATATATAAAGAAGCAAGGCTGTGATACTGAGCCATGAGCACAGTGGATCTGAGGAATCAAACAGCTTCTGTAATTGTGTTTTCTATTTTCTCTTCTACATTTAAGTCCTCCTCCCAAAGCTTAGTTTGTAAAACGATCATGAATTACCAGAGAGAGGGCTCTCCTAGGAATATATACAAGCCATTCAGAAATGCAGTCATTCAATTAAAATAATAGGTACCAAATTTTGTTTTCTATTCTATTTTATATATGTCAAATACTGTAGTTTTTTTTTTTTGCATATTTTTTTGTGAGAGTCTGAGTATTCTGATATTCAAGGAGTAAGATGCTAGATATGATACTGTCTAGTGCCACGCAGCCCTGTGTATAATATAATTCTCACTTTAGTTTCTTGTTCTTCATTATCCTATGTTTGCAGATAGCTGTGCTTCTAAGACTCCATTCAGGTCATTCATTCGACAGAAAAACTCCTTGAGAAATCAAATATTTCATGCCAGTTTCTGCTGAAGCTATAGTGTAAAATGGAATGCCAAAACATAAGCTATAGTTTCATTCAGGGATTCACTTGTTCCCAGAGCCTTTAAATTGGCCATTATCAAGGTCACTAAGGCTGGATGAACTTTATCTTCCTACCCATACTTCACAATAACCTTGACTTTATCACTGAGAAAAATTTGAGTGTCTCTAAACCCAGCATTTTATCAGATTTATTACTAAATGCAAGGATACAATTATTTTACTTACAATTAAATTTAGAATCCTTTTAGAAAGATGGAAAAAAGCCATAAATCTTCATTTGTTTTGCTACCTCGGAAGTGTCTAACATTGCTCCCTGAGTCATTTCATTAATTGCTTTAAAACTCAAGTTCAGAGTAGTGAAATTGTGTCCATAGCTTGTTTCCCTCTAATGGGGTAAACTCAAGCCTTGATTATTTATTTAGAAATCAATATCTTATAAAGACAAAATTTCTTTTTATATCTTGCCTTAGAATGTTATGCTACACACAGCATTATTGGTCTAAATGAAGAAATGTTAACTGTTTAAATCAAAAGTAAGCCTTATACATGGCTTGTAGACAGCAGACTCAGCAGGCATTGGCTTCTGTGTGGCAAAGGAAAACACATCAATAAAGTAGTTTACCGTCTATTTATTCTCCAAACTTCATTTAAAATTAGGCTCAGTTCTGTGAATCAGCAGCTTCATGTGCTATGCTTGTTTGCTTGTTTTTTATGACACATGATTTTAAGAGGTTGTATATTCAGAAACTTTAATTTCTAATCAGAGGTTACTTATTTCATGATTAAAACAGTTGTCCTGTTGTCGGTTCATACTGATTAAATGTACTTACTTTATTTCTTCTTAGAGAAGCTGAGCTCAGAGACTTTAGTATCTTCTGTCTCTTTCTCCAGCACCTGTGATATGGGTAATATCGATTTTGTTGTTGTTATTATTCCCTATGCAAATTAGCTCTGCTGAAGTTGGTCTATGGGCATTGAATTGTAACATCTAAGATCTTTTTATATGATTTTGTAAGTGGTGAAAACGTCCTTTTAGAGTCTGTACAGTTTTGGAAGAAGGGGAGCCATCTCACAGTCAGGGTCCCTATGTACGCAATGTGCTCACCAATGAACAAGATTCTGGACTTGAAGAAAGGCTTTGACTCTTAAGAGTGCCAGCAAATTGGGACTTGGCATGCTGTTGAAACACGGAATTCCAAAACATATGGAAAAGCGGACAGAATATAGTGCAATGAGATTAACGGAAAGAAGTAATCTTGAAAATGTAAAAATAAGCCAGATAAAGAGAGTAATCTATGTAAAGTCAGAAAGGAACAAGAAATGTGTTGTTTTCCACAAACTAAACATATTTTAGTGCTTTAATATGTACACAGTGCTTCCAAAATCGAGGCAAGAAGGAACCGCTGGCTGTTCTTTCTGTAAAACAGTTTATAATTACTGTGCTAAATGGTGTAATTACATAATTACATGTACACAGAATTGGTTATTTATTATTTATTTATTTATTTATTTTTACTTACTGTAGAGTAGTTTCAAGCAGTGTTGAGAAGAGTTAGGGGTTTAGAGTCAGAGTAGGTTTAAAACTCAGCTTTAACACTTACCAGTCACAGGAGCTTGAGCCTTATACAAATGAACTTTGTTGTGTTGTCAAGAGGGCTTATGGGAGACAAATTCATGATAGGTACCTGACACCAAGTAGGAGTTCAAAGGATATTATTTCTTTTATTTCTCCTCTTCTCTTTTAAAAAATGTATTTTATTCACTCCCTTGGGGTGGAAGCTAATGGAGAACAGCTGAGGCATAACTGGGAAAAACTAGAGGGTTGAGAGCAGTTGACTATTCCAAATAGAAGAAGCTGATCCAATGAAAAGAGATTAAACTAAGTAGAAACTGACTTTTCTGAAAAACCAAGGAATCATTGACATTCAAGAAATGTATGAAATTCAAGTAACATTTAGACACTTACTGAGTGGTAAAGTAATATCAGTGTGGAATTTAAATGTCATAAATATGATAACTTACTACAGCTTATGGAGAGAAAACATGAGCCAGTTTATAAATACTCATGTGATTTTTAATATTTAAAGATTTTTTTCTCTATTTACCATTTAATAGGATATAATTTGTTTATATCTGAAAAAGTGAATATATTTCAATGTGTTGGTGGTTTAATGTTTTATTGGCTGTTTTAAATAAGCCTTGATATGGTTACTTGGAATTTTTCTGAGAATTCTAGGCTTTTCTAATAAGAAGCACTACATGGATTAAAGAGAATGGCATGGTACAAAATGAGAATTTAAAAAATACTTATGCTCAAAGAATAAAAAGTAAATATCTAACAATAATGGGATAATGCTATACATGTTAACAATAATAATTCTATTTTGGAGTACTATAGTGGCACCCTTTAAAAGGGAGATGGAAATTAAGGATATTGAAAAATGAGTAAATAACTATATGTAAAATGTATGAGAGCTTGGGCTCACAGGATGTGGCAGAAATAGGAACAACTATGAAAGGCTTTTGTAATGTAATGAGAGAAAAATAAACTTGGATCCCTAGACCATTGTTCAAATCCTGACTCTGCTTCTTTTTCAAGTAACCTCTCTGAGATATTCCAACAATAAAAATGAATAAAATGCAAAGTTCATCTTATGCCTTCCAGCCACAACAGAATAACTGCTATAAGACATGCACTTCTATTGTAAACAAGAACAATAAAAGTGGACAAAATATAAGAGGCAACTGTTTTCATGTTTCAGGCAATAGGATTGTGGTCCCTGAGAGAAGAAAAACACATGAGATCTACCCAATGTTCTTTTGGGGTATACTTTTTGGATGCTACAATAGGGTGGTGAAGCTCAAGCTTCACCAAATGAGAATTTAGTTGAACTGAGAAGCCAGGGATCTGTGTGTGAGGTTGCTTCAGTAGCTGAAATTTGTAGTGTCCTGGAGAGAAGCAAGCAGCAAAGATGGGGACCTGGGTGGGGTTCCCCACTTGGTCTAGCTAAGTGATGCACATGCACAGGGCAAGGCTTTATGAGAACCAACAGAGAGATGCTGCCACAGGACTGAGAGCTGATTGAAGATTTCCAAGGTCATGTAGTGCTGGGAGATGATGGAATTCTGGCCCAGCAAAAGTGGGAGAAATCACTGAAGACCTCACATATTCAGTGAGAATCCAAAATGTCTGAACATCGGAAATAAGGACCATACCCTGGAGTAAGGGCTATGGATGGACTAAGGACAAAACTTGTACCGAAATACTTATAGTAGCTCTGTTCATAAACACCAACCTGAAAATAATCCATATGTCCTTCAGTAGTTGAATGGCTAGACAAACTGTGGTACAGCCATACAATGGAAGACTACTCAGCAGTAGAAACAAACTACTGTTACATGCTACAATCTCAAAGACATAATGCTGAGTAAAAGAAGCCAAGCTCAAAAAGTCACATAAAGTATTCTTGCATTTACTTGAAAATATCAAAAACTATTGGGATAGGGAACTGATCGGTGGTTCCCAGGATTTGGCAGAAGGTAGGTCTGGATACAAAGGGATAGCAAGAAGGAATTTTTTGGAGTGACTGAACTGTTCTGTATTCTTATTTTGGTGGTGGATATATGAATCCTTACATATGTTATAATTTATAGGACTGTATACAAAAAAGTCAATTTTACTACATGCAAATGAAAAGATAAAATTGAAAAAACTAGTTATTATATGTGAAAGTTAATTATGTGTCAACTTGGTTATGTTATGGTACTTGTTTGGTCAAATACTAATCTAGATCTTGCTATGAAGGTATGTTGTAGATATGATTCACATTTACAATCAGTTGATTTAAGTAAAGGATATTACCCTTGAAAATGTGGGTGGATCTCATTCAATTAATTGAAAGCTTTAAGAGACAAAACTGAGGCCTCTGAGAAAAGAAATTCTGCCTCAAGACTACATCAACTCTTGCCTGAGTTTCCAGCCTGCCAACTTGTCTTACAGATTTTGGACTTGCCAGCTCCCTTGTTTGCATAAGCCAGTTCCTTAAAATAGAACTCTGTCTATCTAGCAATCTAATTTATATATAGATATATGTATCTAATATTATCTAATATGTCTATATATGTATATATGTATGTGTGTGTGTGTGTGTGTATACACACACATGCACACATCTTATTGGTTCTGTTTCTATGCGGAACCCTGACTGATACATTATATGTATGTTCAAGTACTTAAAGGAAAAAAATAGACATAATGAGAAAGTATATGGGGATTCTCAGTGGAGAAAAGGAAACTTTGAAAAGGAACTAAATGGAAATTCTTAGGTATGAAAAATACAATTATCTTATATTAAAAAAAAACCATAGTGGATGGGTTTTATAGTAGACTCAATATTTCAAAAGAAAGAGTAGGTGTATTTGAAATCAAATCAAAAGAAACTATACCATTGGAAGGAAAATGGAAGAAATATTGAAAAAAAAATTACTGAGCATCAGTTTCCTGTCAGGAAATAACAAGTAATCTAATATACATGTAATTGGAGTCCCAGAAAAAAAGGAGAGAGTATGACAAAAAAATGTTTGAAGAAACAATAGCCAAAAGTTTCCTGAATTTAGTGAAAATCATCAAGTTATGTTTTCAAGAAGACCATAAATAGCATAAATATAAAGAAAATCCATTTAGACACATGCTACAATCTCCTGGTCAAAGTGCTGAAAACTAATGTAAAGAAAAAATCTTGAAATCGGCTTTAGCAGAAGAAGAATTGCAGATCACATCTCATCAGAACAGTGAAGGTCAGAAGTCAATATACTTGTATATTTAAGGTGCTAAAGAATAAAAAATAAGCCTTCAAAATTGAAGGGAAATAAATGCATTTTCACATACACAAAATGTAAGAAAAGTTGTTCCCAACAGATCTGAATTATAAGAGTTCATAAAGGAAGATTTCATGCTAAAAGAAAGTGATACTAGATGGAAATTGATTTAATAGGAAGAAATAAAAAGCAAATGAAATATTAACTGTGTAAATAAAGGCAATACATTTTCTTTTAATTTCTTTAAAAGCTGAGTAATTGTTCAATCCTGAGATGATAAACTGTAGGAAGGGCATTATAGCTTATCTAGAAGTAAAATATAGTGAACAGTAACAAAAAAGATGGGGGCAGAGTTTTAAAAAAAGTAAACTTTTGTAAGGTTCATATAGTTTTCATGAAATGGCATGACATTAATTTTATGTAGACTGTGTTACAGATGTATATTAGAATACCAAAGTCAATTATTAAAATTATACAAAGATTAACAGCTAACCAAAAGTGGATGAAATAAAAAAGAATGCTAAAATGAAGGAAAAGAGAAAATGAAATAAATAGGGAAATACTATCTAATGGTAGACTTAAATCCAACTGTATTGATAGCTATATGAAATGTAAATGTAACTCCAAATAAATGGCAGAAAATCTCAGACTAGACACAAAGGCATAACCCAATTATATGCATCTAAAGAGATGCACTTTATATTGAAAGAGACAGATTTAAAAGATAAAGTCTAGGAAAAGGTATACTCTTTAAACAACAAAACCTAAAGAAAGTTTTAAGATCAGATAAAGTGGACTTCAAGACAAAGAGTATTATCTAGTTATAAGAGATGTTTCATAATAAAACAGGTGACAGTTCATCAGTCACACATGAAAAATCCTAAATTCCTATGCATCTAATAGCAGAGCTTTGAAAGTCTTGAAGCAATGATTGACAGAACTAAAAGGAAAAATATAAGAAGCCATAATTATAGTTGGAGATTTTAACATGCCCTACTCAGTAATTAATATAAAAATAGAAAAAAAAGGATACAGAAAAAATTAACACTATGAACCAACATCATCCAGTTGGTATTTATTGAATCCTATACCCCAAACTGCAAAATGGATACTTTTCAAATACACATAAAAAGCTCACCAAGACAATATAATATAAACCTTAAAACAAGTCTCAGTAAAATTTAAAAAAGATTTAAGCATAAAGACTGTGAGATTTAAATTAGAGAATTAAATTAGAAATAAATAACGAGACTTAGAAAATCACCAAATATTTATAAACTGATTAACACACTTCTGAAAACTCATGGGTCATTGGGAAACAGACTATGAAACTGAAAATATTTTGAACTGAATAATAATTAAGTACAACATATCAAAAGTTTGGGACTGCAGCTGTATTAGTGCATAGAGGGACATGTATAGGATTAAATTCTACATTAGAAAATAGTATTATTTAAAATTAATGATCTAAGTTCTAGCTTCATATGCAAGGAAACAGGAGAAGATTAAGCCCAAAATGAGTAGAAGGAAGAAAGTAATATAAATAAGAGCAAAAATCAATGAAATAGGAAAATAAAGACAAAAGAGAAAATTAACATGGAACAAGAAAGGAGAGGAAACAAATTACCAATTTTAAGAATGAAATATTGGCCGTCACGTAAGATCATATAAATACTAAAATAAACATTTTTTTGGTAATAAATGGTACATTTCTTTGCAATGCACAAATTCATAAAAAAAGAACTTAATGAAACTGAAATAAAAGGAAATAGAAAATGCCATAAACCAAATAGTTTCACTAAAGAAAGTTTAAAAATATTTAAAGACTAAATTACAACAATCTTTCCTAAACATTTAAAAAAATAAATGAAAATTTGTAAAATTCCCTCTGCCTAGATTTTTTATGAGGCCAGAATTTTGTGGATATTAAAACATAGCAAAGATATTATGAGAAAAGTATTTCAGACCTTTATTTCTCATGAACAAGATGCAAAATTAGGTAACAAAACATTAGAAAATTGAATTCAGCAATATATAAAAATGATAATATATCATGATCAAATTTTTATTGTAAGATGTAAGGCCAGTTCAGTACTTGAATATCAATCAGTGTCATTCTCTATTTCAATGAATAAAAGAGAAAAATCATATGATTATATCAACAGATGCAGAAAAAATAATTTGATAAAATTCAACTCCTATTAATGATAAAAATTATCAGCGAAACAGGACTACAAAGAAACTTCCTTAAACTGATAAATGATATCTACAAAAATTTACAGCTAAAATCACAGTTAATGGTGAGATATTGAATACTTTCTCTCAAAGATAAGGGTCAAGGCAAGAATGCAGAGTCTCTCCATTTCACTCAGTATTGTACTGGATGTCTCAGCTAGTGCAGTAAGTCAATAAAAAGAAATTAAAGGCATGATTGGATAGGAAGAATTAAAACTATTTTAATTTGCAGAGAATGATTGTGTATGTAGAAAAATCTTAAGAAATAAAAACAGAAAAAGAAAACTATTAGAACTAATCAAACTTATAATGAAAAGATTCAATGTTAATATACAAAAATCATTTGTATTTCTATATATTAGCAGAAAAAATTGAAAAATGAAATTGAAAATGTCATTTATAATATAAGCCAAACATACAATACATAAGCATAAATTTAATACAAGTTGTACATAAAAATATGAAATATTGCTGAGAGAATTTAAATAATATTTAAATAAGTGTATACATATATTCATGTGTTAAAAGAATCAGTGAAGTTAATATGTAATTTTTTTCCCCAATTTGACCAGATACAACACCATCCCAAACAAAAAGACAACAGGTTAGATTGCAGAAATTGACAATCTGACTCCAAAATTTATATGCAAATGTAAAATCTTAGAAATGTCAAAATAATCTTGAAAAGAAAGAACAACTAAAGAAGAACAAAAGATGCAAGAGTCATACTAATAGATTTTAATACTAACTACACAGATATAATAATTGAGATAGTTTGTTGTGGGCAAATAGGAGAGATCAATTGCAGACAAGAAAGAGACAGAGGTATAACCACACAAATATACTCAGCTAATTTTTGACAAAAGTGCTTACTTAATTCAGTGGGGAACTGAAAAGTAAGTTTTTTTTCAACAGATGCTTAATCTCAAAAGCATTAAATTCATGAAATTTTGATAAATAAGAAAGACTTCATAAAATTTAAAAGCTAGTACTCCTTGAAAAGCAGCATTAAAATAAGGCAAAGGCAAGTTTGAAGGAAGTATTGAAATAAGCATATTTTATAGAGTACTTATATCCAGAATATATATTTAAAGAACTCTACAAATCAATATTAAAGCAACAAACTGTCACATGAAAAGGGTAAAGACTCCACAGATACTACACAAAAGAATACATACAACTGGCCTATAAGCACATAAAAATGTGCCCAACACCATCTGATCTTGGTCAAGTACAAAACAAAAGCACAATTGAAATAATTCTCACATACACTAGAATAGCTGTAGATTAAAAAGACACAGGGAACCAAATATTAGTGAGGGTATGTGTGCTGGTTTGAATGTATTATGTCCCCCCAAACTCCATTATCTTTGATGTAATCTTGTGTGGGCAGAGGTATCAGTGTTGATTAGATTGTAATTCTTTGAGTGTTTCCATGGAGATGTGCCCCACCCAACTGTGGATGATGACTCTGGATAATTTCCATGGAGGTGTTACCCCACCCATTCAGGGTGAGTCTAAATTAAATCACTGGAGCCATATAAATGAGCTGGCAAACAGAAAGAACTCAGTGCAGCCGAGAGTGACATTTTGAAGAGGAGCTACAGTCAAGAAGGATACTGAAGAATGCACAGAAGCTGAGAGAGTAGCTGCAAATGAGACACAGTTTGAAGATGGCTGTTGAAGGCAGTCTTTTTCTCTGGAGAAGCTAAGAGAGGATAAACTCCCCAAGAGCAACTGAGAGTGACATTTTGGAGAAGCCTAGAGAGGAACATCCTGGGAGAAAGCCATTTTGAAACCAGAACTTTGGAGCAGACACCAGCCACATGCCTTCCCAGCTAACAGTGGTGTTCTGGACACCACTGGCCATCCTCCAGTGAAGGTACCTGATTGCTGATGCATTACCTTGGACACCTTAAGACCTTAAGACTGCAACTGTGTAACCAAATAAACTCCTTTTTATAAAAGCCAATCCATTTCTGGTGTTTTGCATTCCAGCAGCATTAGAAACTAGAACAGTATGCATCAACTGAACCTTATCATTTGGTGGTGGATGTGTAAAATCACCCAAACATTTTGGTAAATTGCCTGTTCTTTAAAGTCAACCATGTCCACTCCAGGATATGTACCTAAAAGAAATAAAAATATTTCCACAAAAATACTTGCTCAGGAATATTTATAGCATTTTTATTCATATATAATAGACCCAAATTGGAAAGCACCCTATTGTTTCTTTCATATTAGGACAACAGAATTCTACTCAGTGATAAAAAAGATGTAACTTCTGACTTATTCAACAACATGGATGAATCCCAAAAACATTATACTGAGTGAAAGAAGCCAGACACATACAAAAAATTTCATTTCATAAGAATCCATTTATGTGAATTTCATTCAAAAACAGACAAAAGTATGCTGTAGAAAGCAGAACAATATGAGGTATGAAATAACTGGAAGGGGATATGATAAGACTTTCTGGTGTATTGGAAATCTATATCTTGATTTGAATGTGGCTTATACCTGAGTATACATTTGTTAAAACTCATCCAATTGTATGTTTATAATCTGTGCATTCCATTCCAGGTAAATTTTAGTTCAACAAAAACAAATGTCTCACAATGTTTTGTGAAAGTATATGGCACCCAGTGGAAACTCAAATGTTTTCAGTTCAAATCTATTTACGATACAGTGAATCATAACATAGATTTGGGGAACATCTGATCTCATCTCGATCATTAACATCACAAGATAAGTGGAATTCCTCTAATGTAGTCAAATGTAGTATAACAATATATTTTTGTCTATTGTGACATTTTTGGAACAATAAATGAGTTACATCCTAGGTAGGCAATGCTAGGCGAATATCTGAATAAATTAGAGCATTGATGGCATAGATGTGGATAATTTTGCCAAATTTAAATATAAAATTTAGTGAAAGACTAAAATTAGAGATAATTGTGTATATATAGTATGAAACCAGCTGTGTGAATGTTTAAGTGTGCATGTGATAGTATGTAAGTACAGTCAGAGAGAATAAATAATTACATAATAACATCTGGTTGGTGGGATTATAGATGAATTTAATTTTCTTTTCCAAGGTCTTTTGGTATTTTCCTATTTTTTTGTAAGAAACATATATGACTTCTATAATAAGAAAAAACAGTATTGAATTATTTTTCAAAACTTATAGCTCTGCATAATTTCACAACTTCCTTATGTGCATGAACTTATTTCATTTTTCACAGCAACTACTTGTTGGAGAAAGGATACTTGTACTTGAAAGTTTGCAGCTCAGAAAAGTGAAGAGCATAAATCAAGTTTAAATCATCAAAAAGGTGGCAAGGCAGGGATCAGAATCTGGGTGTTGTGACTTCTGATTCTTTTTTAGTTTAGTTTTATTTTGTTTTTACTAGACTTTGTTGTTTCTGCTGAGCAATAGGGCAGATGCTCTTGTGAGTAAAGTGTGTTTGTATTGGAGCTTTCCTGAGAGAGTTTAAGAAAGTCTTAGTTAAAATTGCAGTGGCAAAGAAAGATGGGCCAACAGTTTAATAACAGAAAAACAAGCTGGCTTTTTAAGCTACTGGTAAGTTTTCTTTGCACAGGAGATTGTTGGAGGAGTAATTACTGAAATTTTAAAGACCCCCCTCTATGAACATATGAATACTAGGCTGTTCATATTTATTTATTTGATTAAAAAAAACAACAGTTTACCTGTTTATTATTATTATTTTTTTACTTATTAGCTGTACCCTCTGCCTTGTTTCCAGTGGGGCTTTTGTAATGTCTAAAATTAATGATATATAGTCATTTCTTTAAAAAAATTATTGTATTTCTCCAAGCATACTTGCTGCCAGGTGTCTTAGGGCAGTCATGGGAAACACTGTTAAAATTAGGAATCCTCTTAACATGCAGTTTTGCTAGAATATATTGTTCACTAATAGAACTCAGAGGAACAATTTCATTTTCACCCAATGTATCCTTCTGACAAAAGAATCCCTGTTGTCCCAGAACTCAAATCTCTTAGGACAGTAGCCTTCTAAAATCAGCTTTCTTCCAAACTTTCTGCCTTGCTGTTACATAGCTCTTATTGAAATCTGTATCTGTTGTTAACTTTTTGGTATCTGGATTAGAGCAACTGACAGTATATGCATAAATTATATTTGATTTTATTCTGAACTTAACTTGTGTTTTTAGGTCCTTAGAAAAATCACCAATTTGTTAATGGTCCTTTGTCTTCTCAAGATCAGTGGTTTTTCTTTTCTTTTCTTTTTTCCCTCTGAAAAACATAAAAGTTTTAAACAAATGGAAAGATATGGCATGTGCTTGGAAATGTAGATGGCATCATAAAGATGCCAATTCTTCCCGAACAATTTAATAATAAATTTAACATGACTTCAATAAACTTACTAGCAGGATGTTTTATTCTTGTAGCAATAGAAGTTGATTATGAAGTTCATATGGAAAAACACACAAGGAAGTGCCCAGAGGCAGGGATTGAAAATAGAAAATCAGTAAGGTGTGATTACCCCACCAGAATTAAAATATATTATAAAGCCTACATAACTAGAAGAGTGTAGTATTTGGACATGAATGCACAGGAAAAAAAAAAAAAAGGAATTCATCATAATATTTAGAGATTCATGTATATTTAGAAATGTATTGCTTCATAGAAGGAACATCTCAAATTTATGGAGAAAAGGTAGATTTTTAAATAAATGCTATTAAGACAACTAGATGACCATTTGGAAAAATTAAAACTAGATTCAACTAGATTCATTAAAACACATACATGATGTGTACTAGGATGAATTCCAAATGGATAAAATATCTGAACATAAAATCCATGAAACCATTTAAGTTTTAGAAGATATTAGGGATGAATTACTCTATAACTCAGGAAAAATTCTCCTGACTATTTCCAGAATTTGGAAATAATAAAAACAATAATGAGTTCAATTATTTCTAATAAGACTCTTTTTATTGCTTAAAAAAAATAAAACAGAACAAAAACCATGTGAGCCAAGTCAAGAGACCTAATACAAACTAGCTCCCAACCTATATCACCTTAAACTGCAAGCACTAAATCTTTAACTCTGCTCAGAAGTAACTTCCCTGACCAGCCTATATAAAATAAAATTCTCTTCCACTTTGACCTGCTCATTCCTTATTCTCCTAAACCCACTTTGATAGTTTTTAACCAGTTTTAAAATTGCAAAACAAAACACACTTGATGAATCACGGTTAAAATGTAATGTATAAGACAATAAATAATCATAAAGGAAAGCCTTATGTAACCACTCCCAGGAACCTTATTTTTCATGATAGCCCTTATTACCATCTGACTTATGTATTTTCTTTGTTTACTGTCAATCTTTTTCCTCAACTCTTATTGTAAACTCTTATTGATGAAGGTAGCACTTTTACTGTTTTAGTCTTTTCAATATCCCCAACACAGAGAATAGAATTAGGCAGGCACTCAATAATTTTTTCTGTGTGGAAGAAATCAATGAATACATGCTGTCATTTTCCAAATTTATATCATTTTGTTGAGAATGAAAATAATACAGATGCATCATAGTAACTGTGCTGGTTTGAATCTATTATACACCCCAGATAAACCATGTTCCTTTATTCCAAGCTTGTGGTGGCAGACCTGTTGAGGGTGAGACCTGTTGATTAAGTTGTTTCCGTGGAGATATGACCCATCCAAGTCAAGGTGGGTCTTAATCCTTTACTGGAGTCCTTTAAGATCACTCATGGAGAAAGAGAGCTTAGAGAAGCTAAGATATGTAATCCAGAGTTTGCCCCTGAGAGAAACAAGCAGGGACCCACAGGAGCTGAGACAGAAGCCCAGGGTTGTTTTGGAGAAAACCACTGAAACCAGAAGCTAAACCCAGGAGAGAAGGCCTTCCCATGTGACAGGGGAACCCCGGATACCATTGGCCTTTCCTCGGAGAAGGTATCTACCTCTTGATGTTTTAATTTGGACATTTTCATGGCCTTAGAATGGTAAATTTGCAACCAAATAAATCCCCATTGAAAAAGCCAATCCATTTCTGGTATATTGCATTTCAGAAAATTTAGCAAACTGGAACAGTAACTTAGGTTTGATTTTTGCAATTTTCAGTCAGCGTCTGCTAAAAGGTTAGCAGTGAATATCTGTTGATATGGCTCACTTAGGGTTCAACAAGAGAACCAGAACCAGAAGGAGATGATAGATAGGTGGGTAGATACATAGATAATAAATGATTGGCCTAAGTGATACTGGGGGACGTCTAAGAAAGTCCAAAGTTTGTAGAATTGGCATTCAGGAAGGGAAGACCACAGGTAGATTGGAACTTAGAGTCATCAGCTGAAGTTGTCCACATGCAGGAAAGGGAAAGCAATGTCAAACTCAGCTGCTTTTTGAAGTTTCATTCTCCTGGAAGAGTCCAGTCCCTTTTTAGGGTTTATAGGATTAGGGAAGGCTCACCAAAAATAATCTCCCTAGTTTAAAGTCAACTGATTAAGGACTTGAATTACATCTGCAGAATCTCCTCACAGCAGCAAATGGATTAGTGTTTGATTGAATAACTGGAAGATAGTGCATATATGCTGCCTTCTATTCCATCCTCATAGTTTGGGTTAGCTAAACTGATGCATCAAAATCTACCCCAGAGTCAGAAAATAGTTATAAGTGAAAAGATTAGTAATTACCATTCAAAGTCAATCCAATGTCTCATTGAAGTTCTCCTGTTTAATGAAATCTTTGAGTCTATCCTGCCAGTTCTTTCAGCCAAGGGTATGGAAGAATCTCCCAGGCTGGGAACCTATGAAACAATTTTGCAAAGTTGTATCACTGCTTTGATCTAATCATTAAAGTGAAGAAGTGAATGAAGGGCCAATTTTTACACCTCAAGTTATACTATGAGGTGCCAGGACAACAGGGTTCAGAGGGGACCACTGGCCCTTCTAAATAAGACTGATACTTTAACTGCCAACTTGACTCTTAAAAAGCATTCACAAAATCAAGGCTTTTTACAGTTTGGTGACAAGGTGTCTTGAACTTGACATTGGTGGAGCTCATTTTAAGATATATCTCATGAACTTTTTATTCTTGATCATTGTTCTGATATTGCTACCACAGTGACAACTAACGCCAAATGAAATCTGACAGGACATTTGAATGTCAAGTATGTGCTTTTAATATTAAATTTCCATAATTTCTGGCTCGTTCGTTGAATTGCACACTGTACTTGCGTTGATTTTCTGAAAGCTAAGCACTGCTGGCCCACTCCATATAATTTGCAGGCAGCTGGTACAATTAAAGAGAAACCCGGTGTTTGCAGGTAGTGATGGTTTCATTTAAAACCTGATGGCTTAAGGAAGTGGGAACATAATGAAATTACCTTCCTTGCTCAAAAACTTAGACCATTCTCTTTCTTCAGTGACAGAAATCAGGGAGCGATTTGGTCATAAGAATCGCCCAAGTGAGAGAAAAGTTGAAAATTGCAGGTCTAGCTAGATTGTGTGGCACCTGGACATGGTAAAAAGTAGCAGGCAAGACTCTAAAGTGTAGTTACTTAGAGCCTGACTTTCAGAGGGATTCTTTTATTAGCAAATTCCTATTCACCCAGCTCTCAGCTGAAAATATCATTATCTTCAAAAGAGAAAATAGCATTGCATGCTGCTTCTTTATCAGTGGTGATCTTGAGGTTGAGTCTGCATTCTATTACATAGCCAGGGATCCATGCCTGGAAGGCACTTAGAATACTTAGAGTCAATTGGATTACAAGCTTTCAGGCACACATGTTTTCTTGGTAGAATGACTTTTTTTTTTGATACTACTTGGGAAATATAAGCAAGATTTCCAGGTTCATAATGCAAAATTTAAAGCTATGTTAGTAGCTTTTATTTCTTCAAGTGAGAATAAAGAAATGCATATTAAGAATATTGGAAATGATTGATCTTGAAACTTAGTGTGAAATCAAGAGCAGATACGCTCTTTTCTTATTAATGTTGATTTAATTGTTGTAAATAACGTTATTTGCACAAAAAAGTGGTATTAAATAACCATTGGTTTCACTTAAATATCCATTCCTTTAAAAGTTCTCTTTATTTGAGAAATAACAGTTGTTATATAAACATAAAAGTAGTGAAAGAAAAAAATTCACTGATGTGGAAATATTGAAAGCAAATACTTTGACTCATGACATATTGCCTTTCCCCATCAGTAGTTCTTTCATTTTTCAAATCTGGTCATAAAAATAAAAGTTAATATTGAAAACTGGAATTATTGTTATTACTAAGGAAATGTTAGACTTTTTAATCAAAGCAGTTTTACCATTTTCCTTGAGAAAGGAGAATAACAGAATCTTCATAATAACTTCCTAATGGGGCTATTCTTAAATATCTTCCATGAATATATCACTCTTTTTTTTTTCTGGCAAAGTAGGCCTATGGAATCTAAGAAATCTCTAAGACCATCAATGTTGGTAATAATGAAGTAGACTCTCAATTATCTGCCAGATTAATCTTTCCTTCCCTTTTAATTTTCCTTCCCTTTTAGATAGCCTTTTAAAATTCATTTTGCTTACAACTTCAGAGCATTGCATCTTTTTTTTTTTTTAAAAAAAAAAACATTACTTTCTAGTAACATAACAATGTTTATTTTATAGGGTTTCATTTTTGTCTTCTTGAAGAGTTCCTACAAATGCAAACAATCCTGGAAAGTCAGCATAGCAAAGTTAGAGAATTTGTTTGCGGAGGAAAAGTTCAGCAGTCTGTCCAAAGAGACTTCCCAGAGTAGCAGCCATTACTCTGGTGAATTTTCCATGGACTAGAGTCTGGCTCTCCCATCCTGCAGTCTTGAAAACTTGACTTCTTAGTTCCCCAATGGTGGATTCATCTCATAGGTGCAGATTCACATTAATCACATTAACCAAAGACTGATGCACATGTCAGAAAAGCCTGTGAACCAGAATCTTGTGAAAGTCTGTTCCCAACATATTTTCTTCATAAAGGTAGACCCAAAGGTTATAATTAAAAGTTTGCTGCTGAATATGGACTGAGGATTAGGGACATTATATGGTTGAGGTTTTAGTGGCATGAGGAAAAAATTATCAAAACAGTCAAAGTTAATTGACCACAACAGTTCACATCCAAGATCACACCTGGAATTTCCTTGTACAGAGACAGGGAACATCAAATTCCAGCTGAAGCCATCCTCATTGACAACTGCCTTTAAATTTACTAGATTATAGTAAAGTCTGACTGATTTATCCAAACTATTTCTTCAAGGTAACTTTGCCTCTCTGCTCTGCTCAATTGTGTATGAATTTTTAATTTTAAAAATCAGAAAACTTTTCACAAAGTTGGGAGGCCCACCTCTAATAAGGCACTTGGTTTTCTGACTACTTTTCCTCTTTGAATCACAGAGATTTTGGGGTGGAGAGTCAAGACTTTTAGGATTTGTGTTTTCCTTCACTTCTCAGTTTGGTTATTGCATAAATTCTTTTCATCCTTTTTTCTCTTTTAAAAGTCAACATTTGGGGAGTGCCTTGCAGTTTCTACTATCATATGCTAACCTATTACTTGGGTCTCAAAAACTCAAATAGACTTAAAAAGCTTCCAAAAAATACAGAAAACAATCAGTAAGGTCTGCTGGACATAGATGTCTGGGAATTTTCAAACTTATTTTAAAGATATTTCGATGAACTAAGTTTCTCAGATGATGAATTTGTTTAAGTAACTATTTCCTTTTTTTAAATTGAAAACATAAATGCTTGCATTAGCTATTATGCAAATAACTTAAATTTAAATTATCATTGTGTTTTTCTTTCTACAGTGTATACCGAATGTGATTCTGATACAAAACCTGAAGCTGGGGAGATGATCTAAACAAAGTACCTTTATCTAAATAGTGGGGTAACCTACTTTGATCTTTTTGTTAATGATTGCTTCCAGGAAGACCCTGATGGTCATTTGAACAGCAGTGAAAGTGATGCTTACGTGGTAGATCATTGAGAGATACACAGAAAGATATGGGAATTATTTTCATTCCTTCATTTATTCATTTATTAAATATATATTGATCACCTCCTCTGTTTCAGTCACTATGTGAGGTTTAAGAGCCCAGTAGGAGAGCCACTGGCTACATGTGACTATTGAGCCCCTTGAAAAGCAGTAGCGTGATGGAGGAATTGGATTTTTATTTATTTAAATAAAAAATTTCAAAGCAGTGTAAATTTGTTTACATTGACTATATGTTGAAATGATAGTAGTTTGGACATAGTTTAAGTAAAATATATTATTGAATTAATTTTAAAAATAAAGTTATTAAATTTTTTACAGTCTTAATTTGGCTCCTAGAATATCAAACATTTATGATGAACATATTTCTATTAAACAGCGCTATTCTAGGGATTCTGTGGTGAATAAAGGAGACATGGTCCTAACCATAATGGAACTTTCATCCATGATTTATTATTTTAATTGAATTTTTGCTAAGAAAGACTCCTTTGACCATTAAATTTAACCATGAAAATTGTGCCAAATATGGTGAATAGCTGACAACATCAATTAAAGAGTCAAAAGTAAACAATATTTGAATATTTCTGTTAAAAAAAATTCTTATCAGTACCTAAGGGGCCTTAAATTTCTAGATGTATCAAAGTTTTGTTCTTTTATGTGGTTCTACTGCAGTCTGTTTTAGAATAGCATATTAGTCATCTTTTTATTCTGGATAGAAAGCCCATTACTTTATGAAAGAGCTCATTTAATTATTGTAATAATTCTGTGAGATAAATATTAACATCCCTATTTTATAGAAGAGGAAAGATGAACTTGCAGTGAGTATTAAACTTTTTAAAATTCATACAAAATTTGATGAACAGAGATTTCATATTTGCCTCATGTCATGTTCTCTCTCCGCTACCAAAGATCATCCCCCTTTACATGAAAGAAGAGGACTTTGCTATGCTATTTTCAGGTAATAATACTCTATTTACAGCTCTGTTCCAGGACACTTGCTCATGTATGAAACAATTTTATAGTTTACCCCATAAGTGGAATTAACTGTCCTCCATTCTGGGATTGTTAGTTATTGTAATAAATTAGCCAGAGCCATTGACTCTTCTCATAATAGGAGTTTTCTTTTTCCTTTCACTTGCTTAAAGACCCCTGTTACAAACTGCATTAAGAACAGGTACTCGGAGAGGAACCTAAGATGGCGACTAGGTGAGACAGAGAAAAAAACACCTCCTTGGAAAACACTAGATAAAAAACCAGAAAGGACCCAGAACACCACTTCCAAAGTAGCACCAGCTGGACAAGTTCTGCTAAAGCCACAGGGAACGTGCGTTTGGTGAAACCAGGAGTCTGCATTCTGAAACGAGTGAGTGAGTAGGCTGAATACCTCGGCCACACTGCGTTGGGGGGAAACGGTGGATTGGACTTTTTAAAAAAAATAAAAGCAGCCCAAGAACAGCTGCAGATAAGATGGGAGTGGTCTGGACTAACGCCTCGGTGTCTGGGGTGGAGGATACCCCTTCCCACACCCACTGCTGATTGTCTCAGGTCCAGGGAAACAAAGGGGAGACACACAACTTGCAGCAGTCTCCCCAGCGGGCAGGGCTATTCCTGCCCGGGCCGAACACAGGGTGCAGAGCTAAGCCGGGAGGCCCAGCCTCACAGCCTTTGCCCCAGCGGGCAGGGCTGCTCCTGCCCGGGGCTGAGCACACAGCGCAGAGCCGAGCCGGGAGGCCCAGCCTCCAAGTCGTCTCCCCAGTGGGCGGGGCTACTCCTGCCAGGCTGAACACACAGCACAGACCCGAGACAAGAAACCCAGCCTGACAGGGAGTCTTTCCTGCAGCATCACTCACACAACACAATATTGGCCATGGACAGTGGCCTTGAATACACCCATGGCTGATTGTCCTGGAGTTGGGAGAATGGAGCTGTGCAGAAAGGGGGAAGGTAATGCATCCCATCTTTGAAGCGGGCTGGGAACACCCCTACACAACCCGGTGGCCCAGGGCTTCCCTGGAGGCCGGCGCTCACTTGTGACATGGCAAGGCCCCCCCCCAACAGAGGTCCTGGAAAAGCACAGCAGGGAGGGGGGAACCACTCAGAAATCCCAGGGAACCTATGCCAATACCAAGGACTTTTGTGTCAGTGGCAGAGAACAGCCTTAAATCTCCGGGAACACCTGGGAGATTTGATTGTTAGACCTGCTCTTCCTCCCTAACCACTCAGGCACACACCCCTCATTGAGGGCAGACAGCACCAACAGCACACCCAAATTGAGTGCACCAATTGGACCCCAAAAGAATCAGATCCCCACATACCACAAAGTTGGGGAGAACTGACTAGAGGGGAATAAGTGACTCACGGATGCTATCTGCTGGTTAGTTATAGAAAGTGTATGTCACCAAGCTGCAATTCTAACAAATTAAAGACTCACAGATGCCATTTGCTGGTTAGTAAGAGAAAGTGTACGTCACCAAACTGTGTCTCTGAAAAATTAGATCGATATCCTTTTTTTTTGATACAACTTGAAAGAACCCTATCAAACAAAACAAATGCTAAGAGCCCAAAAACAACAAAAAATCTTAATGCATATGATAAAACCAGACGATATAGAGAATTCAGCTCCAAACACACAAATCAAGATTTCGGAAGAAACGTTTGTACCTCACAGAATTAATTAAAGAACTACAATCAAAGAATGAAAACATGGCAAAGGATTTAAAGGACATCAAGAGGACCATGGCCCAGGGTATAAGTGCCATAAAGAAGACCCTAGAAGAGCATAAAGAAGACATTGCAAGAGTAAATAAAAACATAGAAGATCTTATGGAAATAAAAGAAACTGTTGGAAAAATTAAAAAGACTCTGAATATTCACAATACAAGACTAGAGGAAGCTGAACAACATCTCAATGTCCTAGAAATCCACAGAATAGAAAATGAAAGAACAAAAGAAAGAATGGAGAAAAAAACTGAAAAACTCACAATGGATCTTAGGGATACAATAGATAAAATAAAACATCCAAATTTAAGACTCATTGGTGTCCCAGAAAGAGAAGAGAAGGGTAAAGGTCTAGAAAGAGTATTCAAAGAAATTATTGGGGAAAATGTCCCCAACCTTTTACACAATATAAACACATGAAGCATAAATGCCCAGCAAACTCCAAATAGAATAAATCCAAATAAACCCACCCCAAGACATATTCTGATCAGACTCTCAAATACTGAAGAGAAGGAGCAAGTTCTGAAAGCAGCAAGAGAAAAGCAATTCACCACATACAAAGGAAACAATATAAGACTAAGTAGTGATTACTCAGTGGCCACTATGGAGGTGAGAAGGCAGTGGCATGACATACTTAAAATTCTGAGAGAGAAAAATTTCCAGCCAAGAATACTTTATCCAGCAAAACTCTCCTTCAAATTTGAGGGAGAGCTTAAATTTTTCACAAACAAATGCTGAGAGACTTTGCCAATAAAAGACCTGCCCTACTTCAGATTCTAAAGGAAGCCCTACCAACAAAGAGACAAAGAAAGGAGAAAGAGATATAGAGAATTTTAACAGACATATATAGTACCTTACATCCCAAATCACCAGGACACTCATTTTTCTCTAGTGATCACAGATCTTTCTCCAGAAGGGACCATAAGCTGGGACATAAAACAAGCCTCAAGAAATTAAAAAAAAAAAAAAAAAATTGAATATACTCAAAGAAAATTCTCCAAACACAATGGAATACAAATAGAAGTCAATAATTATTGAACTATAACTCCACTATTTACTTCCTACATGACAAAAAATACACAAACTCTAAGGACAAATCAGTGGTTTTGAACTCAATGTAAAATATGTAATTTTAGACAGCTATATAAAGGTGGGGGAACGGAGGAGTATAGCAACATAGTTTATGTGCCCTATTGAAGTGAAGGTATCAAAGAAAAACAAAATTGATAGGGATTTAAGAGGTTAATTTTAAGCCCCAAAGTAGACACAAAGAAATTATCAGAGAATATAACCATAGAGATGAAAAGTAGAGTTTGGGTTAAGAGAAACGGGGTAAGGGGCAATGGGGAGTTAAGAAAGGAGTGTAAGGTTGCTGTTTGAGGTGAAGGGAAATTTCTAGTAATGGATGGTGGGAAAGAGCATAACATCATTCTAAATGTGATTAATCCCACTAATGAAAGGCTAGGGAGAGGGTGGAATGGGAAGATTTAGGCTGTATATATGTTTCCACAACTGAAAAATAAAAAAAAAAGACAGTCTAACTAGATGACAATTGAATGCTAAGGATGAACTTGGATGGGAGTGGAGGGTGGAGGACAGGTGGCTCGAAGGGACACAGTTGAGACGTAAGGAAAAGGAAATATAGAATGTAAGCATTGTATCATTGTTGAATCTCCTATACTTCTTAGCTGTGCTTAATGGAATTACATAAAAGAATGTTCTTGTTCATGGGAGGTACACACTTGAATTATACTGTATGTTCAAGGATGTGTGCAGCTAACCCTCATATGTTCAGAAGACAGAGAAATACATGATGGATGATAGGGAGGGAGGGAGGGAAAGAAATAGCGATGTGACAGCATGTTAAAGTTGGTGGATTGGGCTATCAGGGGAGGGGAGTCAGGGTATGATGGAATTCTGTGTATGGGGCTAGTATTGTTTTTGCAACTATTCATGTAACTTTGAATTTATTTCAAAATAAAACAAACAAACAAAAAAACAAAAAAAATGCAAAAAAAAAAATAAAAAAGAACAGGTACTCTTAAGTGTTGATATTACAGGAAATAAGCTAATGGAAGCAGGTTTCCCATCGTAGTATGACATTGTCACTACCAAATTTCAACCTGTGCCGAGGGACCAGGTCACGATTTTCAGTGTGGAAGTCAATTGCTTCATGAAAATGAACTCCGTAAATCAAGATCAGTAAAACAAAATTTAATTACTTGAGACTAAAATACCTCTTTAAATAAAGATTGATATTTTACTTATTTTTTTAAATAAAAATCTGAAAAAATTTCCATATAATTTAATCTCTAATCCTTAATTTAAAGTCTGAAATTGTATATACTGAACTGGAATCCCTCAGAATTCAGAAAAAAATAAATGTTAGTAAGATCTTAATATAAATTGCAAGCTAATAAATCATCACGGAGACCTAAAATACTGATTCTGTAAAAGGGAATAATTTCTTACATTTATTGTTCCAACAAACTCCTCAAAACAATGGTTAAATATTGTGGAAACTAATTTTACTAAATGTATTTCTTTTTCATGACTGTATTGTCATAAAACTATCGTGTAGCTTCAATGAGAATTTATCCTCCTTCCCCACAGAAAATAATTGAATAAACTAAAGTTGTTACCTATGCCATGCCACAAATCTTATTTATTTAGGTATGATGAGTCCTTTATTAAGAAACAAGAACTGCACTTCACACATAGTCAGAAATAGCAAAATATCAAATTAATGATACTGAGTCAGAAAAATCAGTAACAAATTTATGTGTGCAGTAAGGAAGTAGACTTGAACATGTTTTATTTGCAGTAAGCAGGGAGGAACAAGGTATCTTCCACCATGAGATATGCTAATAATAAAGAGGGTTACCCTGTTGTTTGTGTACCCAAGTAAATGAGCCATGCATCATTTCCTGTAATTGGCTAGTTCCCTATAACAAAGACAGTATTGCTGATGTTTGCAATGTTAATGTCGGATTTTGTGTCATACACTTCGTAAATGTATTTTCTTTGTTGAGTGCTTGCTTTCATCTCTGAGGGTTCTTTTTACAACAGGTAAAATGACAAGATTTATTGAAGTCCACGAAGGTGGGCCTGTAATAAGACCAAAATTCTGTCCTATTTTTGGTTTGTGGATTTGACTCACTGGAGGAAAACATGGATATTTTAACAACTTTAGAGAGAAGATAGTCATTTAAAATATGGCAAAAATGAGGGAAAAGGACCGGTTTTACCTTAATAAAGGCTTTTTCATGTAGTTTAGGACACTCTTGGTTATCATCATAGTTAAAATTGGGAAGATGAATGAAGTTGCATTTTTCAATTGTGTCTGCTTTTCGCTGCTGGAAACGCTGCTTCTCATGAGTCTAATATGGAGGCACTATAAATAACATCTGAAAACAAGCACTTGGTATGATTGTGTCCAGTATTTTCATTACCACAAGGCACAGATCGTAATGTGTCTTTTCAATATATTGTTGCACTCAAACCCTTTCATTAAATACAGTGAATTTCAACTAATTCCATGACTTAAAATTCTTTTGATATAGATATTAATTAAATATGTCATGTTTTTTAGACTTTTAGATTATATAGTAAGTATAGAAATACATTAAATTTTGCCAGGTTTTCAGGTGGGAAAAATTGTGTTTTATTTTCTGGAGCATGAGATGTCTGACATCCAGAATGAGCACTTTCAGGTAATTCCACAAGGTACAAGCTTTTAGCATATTGCTCCTTTATAGGTTTCAGCATAGTTCGCTTAACTGGTTAACCCCCTTTATTACTAGTAGTAAGAAATATTGATTTTTTCTGCTTGATTTGGGGTATTTGTAGAGAGTAAGAGAAGATATGAGAAGGGCATCAGATTTCTGTATTGCTCTTACATAATGTAAATTGCAAAAATATTTATTTACTTTTTAGTGGTAGAGATGTTTTCTTTTCGTAATCTCCTATTAATCAAATTTAAAAGTACTTTGTGTGGAATGTCACATATGTTAACCAACAAAAGCTTCAAGTGAGTGTTCCATTTGTGAAAGGTTTCAATGGAGACTGAGAGAGAACACTTCTGGAAATGGAAATTGAATGCCTAAGGAGTAAATCAGATGAAAACAAAAACAAAAACAAACAAACAAAAAAGAGAGTAATTTCTAGAAATACACATATATAAATAACCCTGACTCAGAAATTAATAATAGAAACCCAAATAAAAATAAATCACTAATAAGCTTTCTGATTATAAAAATTCAAATTATTCTAGAATATTAGTGACAAGTAAATATGGTAAATAATTTCATTCTGATTCAATGTTATCACTGCTAACTATCCTGATATTCTGAAAAATAATTAGGAAGATCAATAATATTGATTATAAATCTTCATGAGATTTTCCTAGATTGTGCTCTCCAGACTATGACTCCATATAAATTCTACCCTGCTTTATTGTCATTCTTGCTTTCTCTTTTCATCACAGCCATTCCAAAATGGCTAGTCTCTGTTTTGTGTGATGAGGCAGAGCTGTGAACAAAAGGCAAAAGGTGTATTTTCCCTTGGAACTTGGCTTCCAGTGGAGGAATGAATAAACATGTAAGATGATTTCAGCTATTAACAAATGCTATGAAAACCAACCAGGTCATGCATCGAAGACTGACTGGTTGTTGGGAGTTTGGGTAGGGGTGGTAATGACTGAAGAGCAAATAGCAAGTGCAAGTGCCCTCAGGCAGGAGCAACTTTTTGAGTTTGAGGAATAGACAGGCTGTGTGGCTGGAGTATTGTGTATGTGAAGGACAGAGAAGGAGCAGGACTGAGATTAAGGGGATTTGGGGAAGCCATGAGAAAGAATTGGGGTTTTTTCTAGTTTCAAGGTTCAGCAGCTAGGTTTTAAAAGATGAAGTGGTAGGCTCTGACATACATCTGACTACCTCCTTTTCCTCTCTGTGAAGGCCATCTAATCACTTCAGCTCTTTGTGATCTTTCTTGCCACCTACATCATTTATTGTTGCTCCCACTCCATGGATCTGTTAACAGAAGTGAAGGAATTAAACACTGGTAGGTCTATCTGTAGTCTCCTTGCAGCATTCATAAACTGCTGATTCATATTCACAGAATCCTCACTGTCATCTTTATAAAAGATCCTTCTTTCAAAAAAGTGCACTAATTGGTCACTGCATTTGGTATCACTTGATTTTATATAAATTCAAAAAGTTTAGAGGCCAAACTCTTCATGGATTTTTTTTAACACAGAACTAAAAGTTCATCCTTCTCTTTGATGCTTTCCTTAGTGTTACTTCATAGTTCATACCTCAGCTTTCATATATTTCATATTTTATTGTACCTATTTGTTATCTGATGCCCTGGATAGTCTGTTAGCTCCTTTAGATCAGGGACTTTGATTTCATTTACTTTTCATTTTTTATACCCAGTTACAGAATCCCTGACAACTGGAAGAAACTAAATTCATTTTGATGACTACAATACATTCCTTACAACTGTTTTCTAAAAGGACTTTATTTTCCATCCGCTGAAAAAGTTAAACCAACAAAATAAAAGCAATTAGATTTTAACAGCATACTTGTAGTGGTTTTATCACATCCACTCTAGACTTTTATAGGTCAAACATCCTCATTCCACAAGTGACTTGCTTTAGTTGAATGTGGTCTTCGTCATTAGAACAAACTGGAACCTTTGAATTCTTCCACAGTGGCTCTCTGATTCAGGCTTCTTGGAAAGTCAACTTTACCTAAAAATTACCCTTCCCTTTAGCCCCCAACAGAGGGGGGCAATGATATCCATTTTTAGATCATTCATTTATAACTTTTTTGTGTTTTCCACCTATCATATTGAACTTCAAATTTGTGATTGTAAACTTGTGAACTTGTAAAACTTATAAATCACAATGCACATGCTAATAAGGAAAGAATGAAATTGAGTTCTTAAATGTCTACACTGTTACTGTTTTGCTCTTTTGGGTATTTTGGCATGAATAAGTGTGATTCTCTGGTAATAGATGATTCCACTGATGGTACTTCTGCTCTGTGACTTGCATAGGCTGTAGTTTTGCAGTTTGTATCACCTGTATTTGCTAAGTCGTCTTATATCCATAGAGCTGCTTTCCTGTCAAAAATAAAGCAGTGTGTTAATGGTGCCTTAAATCATGTTTAATGAATCATTCATTCATGCAAAATCATTTGTGTTTTTACAATATGTTAAGCAAAAGAAAGGCAGAAATGAATACTAGGGTGACCAGCTAGTCCCAGTTTGCCCAGTTCTGTCCTGGTTTTAACACTGAAAGTCATACGCTCTGGGGAAACCCTCTGTTTCATTTTGCTAAAGCTGCCAAAATACAATATACAAGAAATAGGTTGGCTTTTTCAATGGGATTTTTTTTAGGTTACAAACTTAAAGTTCTATGGCCATGAAAATGTCCAAATTAGGGCATCAGAGGAAGATACCTTCTCTGACAAAAGGCTGCTAGCATCCCGGGTTCCTCTGTCACATGGGAAGTGACATGGCAGCTTCTGCTGATCCTTCTCTCCTGGTTCTGGTTTCAATGGCTTTCTCCAAATTTCTCTTTGGCATTTCTCTCTCTCTCTCCAAATGTCTCTACTTTTTATCCTCTCATAAGAGACTCAAGTAAAGGATTAAGATCCACCTCGAATGGGCTGAGGCACATATCAGTTGAAACAGCCTAACTGAAAGGTCCCACTCACAATAGGTCTCCCCCACAGGGATGGATCAAAAGAACATGGTCCTTTCTGGAGTACATGACAGATTCAAACCAGCACACCCTCAGTCCCAGGCAAACCAGGACTATTGGTCATCCTTTGTGACAAACTTTTATTTAATTATAAAGATTAATTTTATTTAATTATAAAGATTAATTTTGGTACCAGGAGTGGGGTGCTGTTGCTGCTGAGTTTGCAAATGTCAAACATGTTGGAATGGCTTTTTAGATGGATTAGGGGAAGATTCTGGAAGAATTGTGAGGAGCTTGATAGAAAAGACCTAAACTGCTTTGAAGAGGCTGTTTGTGGAAATATGGACTCTAAAGATACTTCTGATGAGGACTTGAGCAGAAATGATGAATGTGTTGTTGCAAACTGGAAGGAAGATGATCCTTGTTTTTTAAAGTGGCAGAGAGTTTGGCAAAATTGAGTCCTGGTGTTGGATGGAAGGCAGAATTTGAAAGCGATGACCTGGAATATTTATCTGAGGAGATCTCCAAGCAAAATATAGAAGAAGTAGCCTGGCTTTTACTTGCAGCTTATAGTAAAATGCAAGAGGACAGAGATAAGCTGAGAAATGAACTCTTGGTTTCAAAAACAGAAATTGATGGCCTGAAAAACTCTGGGCTTCCAGGGTCACCCCAGAAACTACAGCCCAATGTGAAGCTGTAACCAAACATGGAACCCAGCTGCCATTTCAGTACAAGTCACGATTGGAGAAGGAGTTAAGCAGAAAGGATTTGTGGAAAGTTCTATTATCTGACAGCTTTGACTCCTGTGTGCTTCGTGCAAGCCAACAAAATTTTTGCTAGCTCTTTACAGACAGAGCTGCTGCTGGTCAGGACTGGAGGAGAGAGACAAGGAACAAATTGAAGGAAAAATTTCTTCAAAGACAGAGCCATGGAGGTTGAGGTCTGGAGTCAGGAGGTCTCAGGCTGGGAGAGTGGAGTGTCCCACAGGCATGGAAAGGGTGATTTTGTCCTGGAAGTCAAGGGTGGGCCTTCTACCTCGATGTACAGGAAAGGTGTTGCCACCTCAGGCCTCAAAGAGGGTGGAGCACATTCCCAGGGGACTGGGGAGAGCCTGGCTGCTACTCCATTGCTCTGAAGGGGTTGAGCATGTGCCCCAGAGATGGAAGAGAATTCGGGGGCTGCCCCAATGTTTGAGGAGGGTGGGGCTGAGGAGGTGGTCTCCGCAACGTGTGGATATATTGGAGCACTCACCCAAGCATTTGGAGAGGAAAGGGCTGCCACAAAGACCCTTAGGAAAGGTTAGACTCCTTCTCCCTCAAGCACCAAGGATGCAACCTCATACTGTAAACGACTCTCAGACTTTGAAATCTAATGGAGTTTGCCCTGCAGATTTTAGAAACTGTTTTTGTCCTGTTAACCCTGTTTTCCTTACTGTTTCTCCTTGTGGCAATGGGAATGTTTACCCTATGACCTTTCCTCCTTTGTGTATTGGAAGCAGATAACTTGCTCTAAGTTTCATAGGTGCAGAGCAGTAGGGGAATTTTGCTTTAGGACAAACCATGCCTGTAATTGATTTTGATGGGATCTTGTAATTAACTGTTGTTACTGAAATGATTTAAGTTTCTGTGATATTGTTGTGGGATGAATGTATTTTGTATATGGAATGATAATGTCATTTCTGGGGCCCAGGGAGTGGAATGTGCCAGTTTGAATGTATTATGTCTCCTAAAATGCCATTATCTTTGATGCAATCTTGTGTGGGCAGATATATTAGTGTTGATTAGATTTTGGAATCCTTTGGGTGTTTCCATGGAGACATGATTCAATCAACTGTGGACAAGACCTTTGGTTGGATAATTTCCATGGAGGTGTTGCCCCATCCATTCAGGGTGGGTCTGAATTAAATTACTGGAGCACTATATAAGCTCAGACAGAAGGAGCAAGCTTGCTACAGTCAAGAGGGACACTTTGAAGAACACACAGGAGCTGAGAGAGAGTTTGAAGACAGCTGTTGAATGTAGACTTTTCCTCTGGAGAAGCTAAGAGAGGAAAAATGCCCCAAGAGCAGCTAAGAGTGACATTTTTGAGGAACTGCAGCCTAGAGAGGAACGTCCTGGGAGAAAGCCATTTTGAAACCAGAACCCTGGAGCAGATGCCAGCCACATGATTTCCCAGCTAACAGAGGTTTTCCGGACACCTTTGGCCATCCTCCAGTGAAGGTACCCGGTTGTTGATGACTTACCTTGGAAACTTTATGGCCTTAAGACTGTAACTGTGTAACAAAATTAACTTCCTTTATAAAAGCCAATCCATCTCTGGTGTTTTGCATTCTGGCAGCATTAGCAAACGAGAACAATCACCAATAAAGTGTTTTATGTTTTCTAAAACATAAACTGTGTAATAAAAGAAACCTGAGCAATAACTGCTAAGATTAAACTGTTATAATATGCTCTGAATCTGAGGGTTTTATGTATCTTAACAGTCATCATTAACATATTACATGTCATCATCTTCTTTCCTTACCTTTGCTCTCATGATTATCATTCACTCTTTTATTCTTCTTTCTTCTGTTCCTTTTACTTTTTCATATTTCATTACACAACAGGCAGCATTTAAAAGACAACCAAGTAAAATATTACCAAAAAGTACATGAAGAATATAAGGATAAGGGATATTAGAGGAAATGTGTTGGGTGAAACGAATGCTGTGATGTCTTCCCCCAGACCCTTTGTAAAGAGGGTCAAGACTTTGTCACTGGGTCTTTTAATAGGCCAATGCCTCAATAGGACTGTGTGCAAACCAGAGCAAAACCACTTTTCCAGGCAGTAGACCAAAAATAAAACAAACAAATAAAAACAAAAACAAAACAGGACAGTCCTGGGGTCCCTGTGAGCAGGTAATTCAGACCACCTCTACCCGCAGTGCTCTTTCCTTCCATTCTGTGAAGGACATTAGCTCTTCTTTCAAGAAGGCAGTATAAATTTAAATCCAAGCTCTGTCTCTTACACCTGTGTGTCCTTGGCCAAGGTTCTTTTTCTTCTCTGAACTTTGTTTCCTAAACCATTAAAAAGGGATTAGAATGCTTATTGTTTTATTTCGAGGTTTCAATGGTATCTAGACAAAAATAGGCATTCAGGAAATGTTCAATGTTAGCAGGAGGCTCAACCCCACCCACCTTTTCTTATGCCCTTTCCTGACACCCCTTGTAAACTGGTTTACTTCCCCTTGTCCAAGCTGTACCATGGCAATACCAGGATTTTATTATGCTGATTCATTATTATACTTATCTGGTATTATACTTATCATTATTATACTTATTTATTTCTATTTATGCTGCCTAAAAACTGTGCAAGCTTCTTGAGGATAATAAGCAATTGTTCCATATTTCTGATGTTTGATACAGTGCCAGGTATGTAGTAGAAATTCAACACATTTTTGGCAATGTCTAATGGATAAAGTGGTGGAAAGGGTTGTGATTGCAGAGAAGACCACCTAGGAAGTTAAGAAATCAGATCTTTTGGAATACTTGTAAGAATAACATTGGATTAAATAATTCATTACCTTTTACTCAAACTGGTTTATCATTTTGCAAAATGTACATTGATCTACTTCACCCTACTACTTCAATGGTAACCCATTTCCTGCAAGATGAAGTCCATAGTTTTGAGCATTTGAGCCATTCCCACAAATAATCCATGCTAGGCTAGCCATGCTGCAATGTCCCTTTACATGTAGTCCCTCTAAATGAAACATCTTTATGTTCCATTTGATCCTGCCAGCTCCTGCCATCCCAACTTAATCTTAGTATTCCTTCAAAACCCGGGTCTGCTATTGGCCTTCTAATTAAGACTTTTCTCACCTACACTGACCCTACCTCCCAAATCTTAATTAACTATACTTCTTTTGTGTCTCAGAGTATCTCATGAAAAATTCTGCCATTCTATCTATCTCATTCTTTTATAATTCTCAGCTTTTGGGTCTGTCTTCCCTAGGGAGTGAAACCTTATTCATGGGAGGGATGGCGGCTCATATTTCTTTATATTTATTCCTTGGTCAGTGCCTACATGCAATAGGTGATAAAATGGTTTTTAAATAAATGTATTTGAATTTGACATTTGTAGCAATGTCTACCTGATACCCTATTTCAAAGGAGCCATACTTGTCCCAAGTTTTTCAGAATTCATTGATCTCAGTATAGCTATTGCTTTCTACAGTGCTATTACAATGCCATAGAATAGAGTTTATTCATTATAGATTTAAAGTTTGTTTACTAGAAATACACTGGGTTTGGACTGATAATCCCATCCTCTCAGTTAGATGTTGATCATTGTCATCTTTTGACTCAAACTTCCATTTAGGTTGCCCTCATGCTGGGGTCAAATACACAGCCTGATTGATTGAACTATTATCTTTTAACTCAGTGATGGAAAGATGGTTAAAAATCATGTGAGATTTCTCCACTTTCTGCTCACTTAAGCTTCTGTGATACCTTCTTCAAATATCATCAAACATTCTGCCTGTGAAATTCTGTGTGTCTTTCCTTTACATACAATAATCACCCATATACCTAAGAAAAGAGAATGCTTGACAGAAAAAACTGTGGTCTAGTTTTGCTCTGTCCATGGACAGCTATTGGTCTGCTATTGGATGATTATCAGAATGCCAATCAATCTCTTAGCCCATTCACTCATTTGTAAAAGAGAGAGACTGTCTCAGAGAGCTGTTGGAGTTATATGATAATTCATATGAAAACAGATGGGGTAATTTATCCATTTTCTTGATTATTTTATTTTGCTAATAGAAGTTTCTTCTAAAGAGGGTTTTTTTTTTCCCCCAGTTAAACACTAAACTTATTTTTAGATAGAAAAAATATAAATCTGAGCACAGAAAATTCAGCTTGTTTCTAATATACTTTGGCCATTCTTTTGGCTTTTCCCTGGGTAATGATTTATAAGAAAAGATCCACACCTTTTAATCTGGTCACATAAAGTTAATGTGGGATGGCTATCTAATATTTAGGCACGAATGGTGATTAATACAATAAAATATGCTCATATTGTTCTGAATAGTCAAACAGTGGGTGGCTAGCTAGATGGTAACCAAAGCAGCCCTGAGAGTGTATGATTCTAAACAACTTTTCCACAGTTAGAGGAATTTTACAGGAAATAAAAAACCTGGAAGATAACTGAAAAACAAGCAAGAATGTATGAAAAATTAACCAGCACCCTTATGGGTCCCAATTTTAGAACTATATAGGAACTATGGGATGCAGAGATAAATAAAGCAAACTTTCAAAGCTTAGGAAGACAGAATAAGATAATAAACAGCAATCCCAAATCTGAAATTTCAAAAATGAATAGTTTTTAACCTTCTATGACAATAATAAAATAGAAGATGCAAAGAATGTGGGCAATAATAATAACAACAACAACAATACAAATCAATGAATCATTAGGTATCAAATGGACAATACAGAAAATAAAAGAGGAAGAAGAACTGTTTTGGTTGTTGTGAGTAAATAGTTGTCATCAGGCCTGGGCCATGCACAAGACTAGACTTAGTGTCTCGGAAGGTGATCTTGTGTCTACCATGTCCCAGCACCATTTCCTTGGAAAAGGCAGAGTTCAGATGGATGAGAAATAATATATGCTGGGGAATAGTTGTTATTCTTGTTTACTCTGCAACACCTCTTTTGTGGGACTGCACTTGGCCTCGGGTAGCTTTGTATTGGCTTCAAGACCTTGACTTTATGTAACTGGAACAATATAAAAGACAGGTAGGAAACTGTTTTAGTTTCCTAGGGCTGTCATAGCAAATTATCATAAACTGAATGGCTTCAAATAACAGAAGTTTATTCTCTTAATATTGTAGAGGCTAGAAGTCTAAAATAAATGTGTTGACTGGGCCATACTCCCTCTGAAACCTCTTGGGAAGAATCCTTCCTTGCTTCTTCTTAGCTTCCGGTGGCTCCCAACAATCCTTAGCTGCATCACTCTAATATCCATGTCCATCTTCACATAGACTTCTCCCTTGTGTGTCTTCACAGGGCCTTCTTATAAGGACAACAGTCATTGGATTTAGAGTCCACCTTAATCCAATATGACTTTGCCTTACATTGATTATTTCTACAACTACCTTATTTCCAAATATGGCCATATTCACAGTTATCGGGTATTAGGATTTGAACACATTTTTTTTGAGGACACAATTCAGCCCATTAAAGTTTATACTCTGGTCCTGAGTATTCGTGTCCTTCCCACATACAAAATATATTTACCCTATCCCCACATCCTGAGTGGTCTTAACCCATTCCAAAATTGACTCTAAGTCCAAAATCTCATCTAAATTTCATTAACTCAAAAAGTCCCAAATTTCATCTAAACATATAAATTATCTATGGTTGGGACCCTGAGCACGATCCATTCTGGGGCAAAATTCTCTGTGGACCTATGAAACCATAAAACAAGTTATCTGCTTCTAAAATACAGTGGTGGGTGTCTTACTTTGCCAGGGCTTCTAAAACAAGAACCACAAACTAATTAGATTAAAAAACGGAAGTCTGTTGTCTTACAGTTTTGGAGGCTAGAGGTTGATGGCAGACCAAAATCAAGTTGATGGCAGACCATGGTTACTCTGAAGTCTGTAGCATTCTGGCGGTGGTTTGCTGGCAACTCATAACTCAATTTCTGCCTCTGCCATATGGCCATGTATTATCTTTTTCTGTCTCCTTCTCATTCATACTCCTGACTGTGTCCAAATTTCCTCTACTTATAGGGACTCCAGTCATATTGGATTAAGGTCCACCCTGATTCAATTTGACTTCACCTTAAATGATAGGATATCCAAAGATCCTATTTAGAAATTATTTCACATCCACAAGACTGAGAGTTAGGACTGGCACATGTCTTTGTGGGGATGTGATTCAATCCATAACAGTGGGGCAGTGATAGCATAGAAATTTCCCATTCCAAAAGGGAGAAAATGGGAGGAATAAAGTGGTCACTAGTCTGAAACAATTTTGAAACCAGCAAGGCAAATTCCATTACATTTCAGGTCTGAGAATAATCCTCTGTGGCTTGTTATTCTGTTAGCTCAAAGCGGTGATCTTGCCCTCTTGGTTTCCCCCCACCCCTGTGGCCGTACCCTCTCAGCTCAAGGAAGTAGCAGTGGCCCTGTCCCATCTGCCAGTTTAATGCTTGTAGAATGTTAGGATGTCCTACAGCCTTTTTAAATTTCATTCCATTTCTGTTCCCCAGTCCAAACTAGCAGTGTTTCTGCTGATAAAATGTTCTCCTAAGCCTTTTGGGTCTCCTGTGTAATTCATAAGCATCCAAACCATCATGCAAGGGAGCCCTCCACAAATATTTCCTGGATAAACTCAACTCTATTCCTGGCTTCTGCTGAAATGGCTGACTGTACCTATGAGTCATAATCCTAGACTCTTTAGCAAATAGTTACCTAGCCACACTCTTGACTTCCTCCCCAGAGCATGCTTTCTCATCTTTTGCTATCTGAATAGGTTGAGAAATTTCCAAATCATCAAGTTCCTGTTTCTTTTGGCTTATTATTTCCTTCCTTAATTTATATCCTCACATTTTACTATAAGCAGCAAGAGGGAAACAGGCTGCACTTTCTATATTTTGCTTGGAAATTTCCTCAGCAATCCTTGGCATTTCTATGTATCTTCACAAAGCTTTCTTCTAAGAGCACAAGCCATTGTACTTAAGGCAAATTCTAATCCAGTATTATGCCATTTTAATTTTATTACTTCTGAGAGGACTGTATTTCCAAATAAGTTTACATTCACAGGTACTGGGGGTGAGGACTTAAGTATATCTGTTCAGAGTTTAACCCACTACAGAAACAAAGGCAGTGGTTTTCCATGTCAAGGTGAACCAAATACTCCTGGATCTCATCTGTGACAGGCATACACACTCTCTTGTGGGTGAGTTGAGTGGGGTGGGGACAAGAAGTTGTGAGTGTGAGTAGCTGCTGGTCCTCCCAATGAGACAGAAGATGTCAAATTGCTTGTATTGTTTCCTCCTATAAAGTTAAGTCAATAAGGTGTTATATTAAAAGTTTGTTGTGTCTTATGAGTACTATTGACTGTTGAACCTGGTGGTGCTGGGGTGAGGCTTTATAATGGTTATGGGTTTGAAGATCATGGAGAGGCAGAGGGAAACATTTCATATAGGTGAAATAGTATAAAGTTTATGCTATAAAATGATGGAGGTAGAAATGCATGAGCACCCTGGGGAAATAGTTTGATTGGAGCAGAGGGTTCATGAAATTATATTGCAGCTGTCTGAATGAGAAAACGCCAGGTGGAAGAGAGGGAAGGAATGGACCAGGGATGGGACACGGAAGAAAGTATGGGAACAGGTCCCAGCCTTGGAAAGGGACAGCCATGTAAAAATGCACAGTGATTTTGAAGAATTATGTAGGAATATTGATTGGCGAGTCCATTTATTGATTATTTTTGATATCTGCATTCAGAGGCATTAAGTGAGTTTTATTTTTGGTTATCTCATATTGTGGGTAAATAAAAATGTCTTTGTTTTTCCTATGGTGTCTAAATTTCAACTTGATGAATGATCCTACAGTTTCTCAAAAGTGGATAACTGATAGGGAATTACTGAAAATTATTATCCTAATTTTTAACCCAGATATGAAGTTTTATGCAATACTATTTTTCTCTCAAAGTACCTTTCTTGCACTTGAATATCTATACTTCCTAATTTTCTCCTTTATTTCTAAAGTCTTTAAATTGGTTATAGTATTCTAATAAGATGACTGGAAAATGAGGGAAACTGGGTTATGAGTGGGACTTATCCCAATGATTAGCAACTACATGCTTTATACATCATTAGGGACTGTGGCTCTGAATTTACTTCTTTGATGGTGAATATATGTGCTATGAATTTCTCTATAGGTGCTCTAATATTTGGATGAATTCCCACAAATCTTACGGGCCAAAGAGACATGAAACAGAAGCAAGATTTCACTCCATCTTCCATAATTAATTAACTGCTTTTGGGGGAATTTCTTGTCACTCCCTGGGAATCTTGATGTTCATTTGGAAAGTGGGGATATGATAAACTCTTAAAGTGAGATAATGGATGTAAAAATCCAAATTACCTTGGCAAGTATGATACATTAGATAGATATGCTGTCTTTAGAACAATAATTGTATCACTTTCTGTCCTAAAATAAGATCAATTCTGTACTTTTAAATAGTTATGAACACACCTGCGCAGATACACAAAAATGCATTGTTTTGACTGATTCAATTTGATGCTTTCTTATAGTAGATATACTAATTAGTTGGTTTTTCTCATTTTTTTAAGGTTGTACACTTCAAAGACATCAACTTTGTTCTGCTTCCCTGAATATGAATTGGAGGCTTTTCTCTAGGGAAACTGACTAATGGCTTAGCTGTAAATATTCAAGGTAGAAATTTTTAGCTTGAGGAATGAGGTTGGTTTAGTAACCTGTATACATAATTTGGCATGGTATTTGTGATGTGTTGATGTCTTTCATTGTAGCAATCTAATAAAAAATTAACAGGGCATAATAAATGATGGTGTGACTTGTTTAGAGTTTAAGAAATCATGAAATTTATGATCAGTATGAATTTTAATTTTTATACTATCATTTAACTTTTATGCCAACATTAAAAAAATTCTATAATGTGTTCATACCCAGATTATAAGGAGGATAATGTGCTTTTTCTTAAGCAAATACTTACTTGGAATACTCCTAAAATAATACAATTGAATACCTTCCCTATCTCCAAATACATAGTATTCTAGCCTATTCTTAGTTTGAACTCAAAGAATTCTGACAGCCTGTGGGAGAGTGGGAAACTAAGAAAGGGAGTAGAAAGTCACTTGGCATAACTTTAGGTAGATCAGTTGGATACACCATTCAGTTGATTTAAAGTCAGGGCAAACTGTGTGAATTGTATCAACTTTTCTAAGAGCCAGGTTGCTAGACTGGAGTTGGTGTTTCTTTGCCTAAGACAAAGAAATTATAAGAACCAAAGGATAAAATAATCATTTTAATATTTCTTTGTACTTTTGTGGGAAGGGAGGGACAGTAGTGCTGCTTGGCTCCAAGAGAATATGCTTAATGGAAGTCTTTTTTTGATTATGAACAGGAAGTCACAAAGATTTAAATCAATTATAGATTGTCATTTTAAGTGGTTTAGATATAACCACATAGAGGTTCAGAGGATGTCTTAGTGATAAAATGGGAAAAAATAGAACCAATTTATATTTACATTTTCATTTTTTTGCTTGTGCCTAGATAGCATAACCCTGGATTTTATTTTCTTGTGTTTTGGGGAGGAGACCTGAAAGGAAAACAGATTCTTTGTTTCAATGTTCCTTGTCAGGTAATTCTGCAGGTAGTTTACCACTTTTCACTTCAAAATTTGCTCTGTTTGGGGTTAGAGGAATTAAAAATATTTCTTGTAGACATATGGACAGTAGGTGTGAAGCAGTTCTCACACTATTAACACATTTCTTGACAGAATCTCACATGGGTCAAGAAGTTGTAACAATTTTCAGGGAACTGAGAAATGTGTAACCTGGAGGTGATGCATGTTTTAGAGACAGTTCAAGAAAAGCCCAAGAGTTATACAGCATTCTCTTTAATAACTCGGATTGCTGTCAAAAGAGTATGAGCAGAATAACTGGAAGTAGAGATCTCTAACTCAGTTTATGTTCCATTTTAACAAAGTGTACCACCTCAGTGATGAGCATTTTTAGTAAAGAGAAATGCAGTGCTTTGCTCAGGAAAATAGATTGTTCTGGCCTCTGCTTCTCTTTGCATTCACTTTGTTGCACATCTGAGACTGGTTTAAAAGGGCCCAAGGCAGAAAATATAATTCTGACCCATCAGAATATTCTGCTGCTGGGTATCCCTTTTTGTAAATCTGTGCTTTGTTTCATGAACTCTTACATATTTACCCAGAGTCAAAGTATTTGGAACTAATAGAGGGTAGCTTTTGCAGATAGATAGGATATATTTTCTCATTATTAGATCCTATGAATATTTTGAAATGAAAGCTTTCTCTGAAGAGTTTTGTCGCACCTTGGGATTGGGTGGGAGGGTTCCAGTTTCAGTAAAGACAGAAGACAGCAAGGACAGCTGTGTATGGGTAAAAAGTAGAAAGTGGGAAAAGAACCATTTATCAGAGGGCTGTTTAGTTGTTTTCTCTCTTGCTACTAGGGCAGATGGATGGATATTGTCGCTGAGTGTGCATCTTGTCCCATAGGAAAAAAACACTGGACGCTCATGTACTGTACTCATCTGTGATGGCTAAGTTCATGTGTCAACTTGGCTAGGTTATGGTGTCCAGTTGCTTATTCAAGCAAATGCTAGAACTGATGGTTACTGTGAGGATATTTTGTTGATTACATCTATGACTGATTATATTTAAAATCAATTGAAGAGCTTACCTTCAACAAGAGAGAAGACTCCTCCTATCAGTTGAAGGCTTTAAATGGAAAAGTGATGATTTTACAGGTCAGAAGGGGGAATTTCCACCACTACTTTAGCCAGCTGACTTTTCCTGGGGAATTCGTCAAAAACCTTCATTGGAGCTCCCAGTGTTTGGACTGCCCTACAGAATTTGGACTTTCCCATACCCACAGTCATGTAAGTCAATTTCTATAATAATCCCTACAATATTTACATTATGTATGTATATATTATTTACATTTTATATATATATATATATAGTCAGTTCTGTTTCCCTAGAGGACCCTGACTAAAACAGATTTTGATACCAGCAGAGCGGGGGGCTGTTACTGCAAATACCAATAACGGGGAAATGGCTGTGAAATTGGGTAATGGGTAGAGGCAGGAAGAATTGTGAGGTACTTTATAGAACAAGCCTGGATTTCTTTGAAGCGACTGTTGGTAGAAATATGGATGCTAAAAGTACGTTTGATGAGGTCTTAGAAGGAAATGATGAATATGTTACTGGAAACTGGAGGAAAAGTGATCCTTGTTTTAAAGTGGCAGAGAACTTGGTGAAATTGTGTTTTGATGTCAGATGGAAGGCAGAATTTGAAAGTGATGAACTTGGATTTTAGCTGAGGAGATTTCCAAGCTAAGTGGAAAGTGCAGCCTGGATTTCCTTGCAGCTTATAGTAAAATGAAAAATGAAAGGGATAAACTGAAAACTGAACCCTCAAGCACAAAGAAACCCTAGATTTACTGTTTGGAAAATTCTGAACCTATGCAGATAGTGTGCTCTGAAACTAGGGCCAGAAGCAGCCCTATCTGGAAAGTGAGTTGCAAGAGAATAGTGCTCCATGTGAGGGTTTCATTAAACATGGAACCAGTCGGCCATTTCAGTGGAAGTCAGGATTGGAAATGCAGCTATGCAAGAAAGATCAATGAAAAATTCAATCATCTGATGCTTTGGACTCCTGTGAACTACATGAAAAGCCAGAAAGTTTTTTTTTTTTTTGCAAAATTTGTATGAGTGGAACTACTACAAGCCTGGGCTAAAAGGGACAGAGAAGGGATGAATTAATGGAAGAATGACTTCAAAGACAGAACTATAGAAGTCGAGGTCTGGATCGAAGAGATTTCCTTGGCCCAAGACAGTGGGCCCACCCATGCGTGTGTTCAGGGAGAGCATGGCTGCTGTACAAGCACTTGGAAGGGTTGGGGCTGCTCTATCAGACCTGGAGGACCAAACATGGAACCATAGGTGACTTTCAGACCTTGAAACCTATTGGAGTTTGCCCTGTTGGGGTTTGGAATTGTTTGGGACTCATGACCCCTGTTTCCTTGCAATTGCTCCCTTCTGGAATGGAAACATTTATCCTATGCCTCTCACTCCATTGCGTAGTAGAAGCAGATAAATTGTTTTCTATATTTCATAGGTCCACAGATAGAGAGAAACTGTGTCCCAGGACAGGCCATACCCTAAGAGAATTTTGATGAGATGTTTTACTTCATGTTGCTACTGAAATTTCTTAAGCTTTTGGGATGTTGTAATGGAATTAATGTATTTGCATGCAGATAGAACATGTCTTTTTGGTGTTTTGGAGCTGCGTACCCTGGAAAAACATGCTCTTAAACTTAACTCATTCTTGTGAGTGTGGATTCATTGTAAGTAGGACCATGGGAAGCAAGAAGCTGAAGGTCAATGGAACACGAAAGAGGAGAGGTCAGAAGAGACTGCCATGTGCATTGCCATGTGAAAGAGGAACACAGGACCAAGGATAACTGGCAGCCAGCCCCAGAACTCCCAACTTCCAGGAAAAAAACATTGCCTTGAAGATGCCTTGATGTTTTACTTTTTCCTAGTCTCAAAACCATCAGCCATTAAATTCTATTGTTTAACACAATCCATTTCATGGTATTTGCTTGAGCAGCCAAAAAACTAAAACATCATCTTTCCAGTGAACCAGGTTTGTAAGATTAAATCTTTTTTCCATCAATTTTTACAACCTCTTGAATTTCAAAAATAAGAAATGTTTTCTTTGTGGTGACTTTGGATTAGTGGCTTGGAACTAACTATCCCATAGAACCAATTTACTAAAAACAGGCATATAATACAGCTTGTTTTACTTATCTTTCTTGAAGAGAGAAAGAGGGTGTGACTATTATGTGAAGTGTGGGCACGTGCAGGGCACATGTACTCTACAGATTTAGAGAGGGGAATGGTTAGCAAATACATCAATATAGTGCACATAGATTGATCAAGGAGTAAAAGAAAACAGAATCTGCTTTTCCATGAACTTAATGAATTTTTGGGGAAATAGAGCAGGTTTGTCTACAAATAAAAGGAATCTCCTAAAAGTGTAACTTTGGCTGCAACTTTTACCAGGGAAAATGAAGTGATCTGCTGCATGAGATGTCATATGAGTTCAATAAACTGGGATTCACATAGGATTTTTTTTTTTAATTAATAATAAATTTTATTTTGAAATAAGTTCAATCTTATAGGAACAGTTGTAAAAACAGTACAAACCCCCTACATAGAATTCCATCATACCCTGACCCCCCTTCCCCTGATACCCTGATCCATCACCTTTAAGATCCTGTCACACCACTCTTTCTTTTCCTCCCTCTGTCCCTCCCTCCCTCCCTCCCTAACACCCATCATCTGTTGTTCTATCTTCTGAACATATGGGAGCAAGCTGCACATATCTTTGAACAGGCAATATAATTCACATATACCTTTCCCATGGACATGAACATTATTTTATGCAATCTCATTAAACGCAGCTAAGAAGTTCAAGAAATTCAACATTGATATAAAGCTTACATTCTATATTTCCTTTTTTTTTTTTTTTTTTTTTTCTTGTGTCCCAGCTGTGTCCCTTTGAGCCTCCTCTCCTCCAGCCTCAGATCCCATCCAGGATCATCCTTGACATTTAATTGTCATCTATTTAGACTGTCTTATTTTTTTTTTCAATTTTGGAAAGATATATATAGCCTAAATCTTCCTATTCCACCCCTCCCTAGCATTCCCTTAGTGGGATTAATCACATTTAGAATGTTGCAATGCTATCACCTTCCGCTAACCATTTCTAGAAGTTTCCCTTCACCCCAAACCAAAACCCCTACTCTCATTTCTTAACTCCCAATTGCCCCTTCCCCCACTTCTTGGAACCCCTACTCTACTTTTCATCTCTTTGGTCATATTCTTTGATACTTTCTTTGTGTTTACCATGGGGCTTAAATTTAACATCTTAAATCTATAACAATCTTGTTTTTCTTTGATACCAACTTAACTTCAATAGGACATGCAAACTGTGTTCCTATACTCCTCCATTCCCCCACCTTTATGTAGTTCTTGTCATGAATTACATATTTTACACTGAGTCCAAAACCACCGATTTATCATTACAGTTTATGTATTTTAGATCCTGTAGGAAGTAAATAGTGGAGTTATAAATCAACCATACGGTAAGTATTGGTCCTTATATCTACCATGTGATCTTTACTGGAAATCTTTATTTCTTCATGTGGTTTCAGTCAACTGTTTAGTGTCCCTTCCTTTCAACCTGCTTAGGACTGATCTACTGGTGATGAAGTCCCTCAGCTTTTGATTGTCCGGGAATCTTTTCATCTCCCCCTCATTTTTATCTTTCAGGTATTTGTGAATTCTCCAAGTCTCTGATGGTTATTGACTTCTATTTGTATTCCATTGTGGGCAGAGAATGTTCTTTGAACAAATTCATTTTTATATTTTTTATTTTATTGAGGCTTGTTTTTATGTCCCCGCATACAGTCCATTCTGGAGAAAGATCCGTGATCACTAGTGAGGAACATGTGTCCCAGTGACCTGGGATGTAATATTCTATATATGTCTGTTAAAAGTCTCTACATCTCTCTTTCATTTCTTTGTTTCTCTGTCTGTAGGGCTCACTTTAGTATCTGAAGTAAGGCAGGTCTTTTATTAGCAAACTCTCTCAGCATTTGTTTGTCTGTGAAAATTTTAAGCTCTCCCTCAAATTTGAAGGAGAGTTTTGCTGGATGAAGTATTCTTGGTTGGAAATTTTTCTCTCTCAGAATTTTAAATATGTCATGCCACTGCCTTCTCACCTCCATGGTGGCCACTGAGTAGTCACTACTTAGTCTTATGTTGTTTCCTTTGTATGTGGTGAATTGCTTTTCTCTTGCTGCTTTCAGAACTTGCTCCTTCTCTTCAGTATTTGACAGTCTGATCAGAATATGTCTTGGAGTGGGTTTGTTTGAATTTATTCTATTTGGAGTTCACTGGGCATTTATGCTTTGCGTATTTATATTGTGTAGAAGGTTTGGGAAGTTTTCCCCAACAATTTCTTTGAATACTCTTTCTAGACCTTTACCCTTCTCTTCCCCTTCTGGGACACCAATGAGTCTTAAATTTGGATGTTTTATTTTATCTATCATATCCCTGAGATCCATTTCGATTTTTTTCAATTTTTTCCCCATACTTTCTTTTGTTCTTTCATTTTCTGTTCTGTGCTCCTCGAGGAGGCTGAGTTGTTGTTCACCTTCCTCTAATCTCGTATTATGAGTATCCAGAGTCTTTGTAATTTGGCCTACAGTTTCTTTAATTTCCATGAGATCTTCTATTTTTTTATTTACTCTTGCAATATCTTCTTTATGCTCTTCTAGGGTCTTCTTTATGTCTTTTATATTCTGTGCCATGCTCTTCTTCAAGTCTTTCATATCCCGTGCCATGCTCTCTTTGCCTGTCTGTAGTTCTTTGATTAATTCTGCCAGGAACTGTGTGTCTTCAGATCTTTTGATTTGAGTGTTTGGGTTTGGGTTCTCCGTGTCGTCTGGTTTTATCATATGCTTTAAGATTTTCTGTTGTTTTTGGCCTCTTGGCATTTGCTTTACTTGATCTTTAATTTGTTAGAATTGCAGCTTGGTGACATACACTTTCTCTAACTAATCAGCAGACGGTGTCCATGAGTCACTTATTCCCCTCTAGTCAGTTCTCCCCAACTTTGTGTTATGTGGGGATCTGATTCTTTTGGGGTCCAATTGGTGCACTTAATTTGGGTGTGTTGTCGGTGCTGTCTGCCCTCAGTGAGGGGTGTGTGCCTGAGTGGTTAGGGAGAAAGGGCAGGTTTAACAATCAAACCTCCCAGGTGTTCCCAGATATTTAAGGCTGTTCTCTGCCACTGACACAAGAGTCCTTGGTATTGGCATAGGTTCCCTGGGATTTCCGAGTGGTTCCCTCCTCCCTGCTGTGCTTTTCCAGGACCTCTGTTGAGGGGGGGAGGGCCATGCCACATCACAAGTGAGAGCCGGCCTCCAGGGAAGCCCTGGTTCGCCAGGCTGTGTAGGGGCGTTCCCAGCCCGCTTCAAAGATAGTTGAATGGGATGTGTTAACTTCCCCCTTTTTGCACAGCTCCGCTCTCCCAGCTCCAGGACAATCAGCCATGGGTGTATTCAAGACCACTGTCCATGGCCAATATTGTGTCGTGTGAGCAATGCTGCAGGAAAGACTCCCTGTCAGGCTGGGTTTCTCAGCTGGGCTCTGTGCTGTGTGTTCAGCCAGGCAGGAGTAGCCCCGCCCGCTGGGTAGACGGCCACAAGACTGGACTTCTCAGCTCGGGTCTGTGCTGTGTGCTCGGCCCCGGGCAGGAGCAGCCCCGCCCGCTGGGGTGACGGCCGCGAGGCTGGGTTTCCCCCCTTTGTTTCCCTGGACCCGAGACAATCTGCAGTGGGTGTGGGAAGGGGTATCCTCCACCTCAGACACCGAGGCATTAGTCCAGACCGCTCCTGTCTTATCTGCAGCTGTTCCTGGGCTTCTCTCTTTTTAAAAAAAGAAAAAAAAAAGGCCAGCCCAGCATCTCCCCCCACTGCAGCATGGCCGACAGATCAGCCTACTCACTGACTCGTTTCCGAATGCAGACTCCTGGTTTCACCAAACGCATGTTCCCTGCGGCTTTAGCAGAACTTGTCCAGCTGGTGCTACTTTGGAAGTAGTGTTCTGGGTCCTTTCTGGTTTTTTATCTAGTATTTTCCATGGAGGTGTTTTTTTCTCTGTCTCACCTAGTTGCCAGGTTCCTCTTCACATAGGATTTTGATTTAGTTTTTCTTTTTTTCTTTAACCCTTGATGTTGCCATTGAATATTTAAATATTCATTTGAACTCCCTTTATATCTTTTTTAAATTAAATTCAGTTTTATTAAAATATATTCACGTACCATACAATCATCCATGGTGCACTATCAACTGTTCACAGCACCATCACATAGCTATGCATTCATCACCCCAATCCATTTCTGGACATTTTCCTCATATCAGAAAAAATCAGAATAAGAATAAAAAATAAAAGTAAAAAAGAACACCCAAATCATTCTCCCCATCCCACCCTATTTTTCACTTAATTTTTGTCCCCATTTCTCCACCCGTCCATCCATACACACTAGACAAAGGGAGTGCGATCCACAAGGTTTCCACAACCACATCGTCACCCCTTGTAAGCTACATTGTTATACAAACATCTTCAAGAGTCAAGGCTACTGGGTTGGAGTTTGATAGTTTCAGGTATTTACTTCTAGCTGTTCCAATACATTAAAACCTAAAAAGTGTTATCTATATAGTGCATAAGAATGTTCACCAGAGTGACCTCCTAGCTTCACCTGGAATCTCCCAGCCACTGAAACTCGACTTCACCTCACCTTGCATCCTGCTTTTGGTCAAAATATGCCCTCAATCGCACAATGCCGGGTCCAGATTCATCCCCGGGAGTCATATGCTGCATTGCCAGGGATGTTTACAGCTCTGGGAGTCAGGTCCCATGTAAGGGGGAGGGCAGCGAGATCAACGTGGCTTAGTTAGGGAGAGGGGGCCACATCTGAGAAACAAAGAAGTACTCAGGGGGAGACTCTTAGGCCCAGTTATAAGCAGGTTTAGCCTCTTCTTTGCAGTAACAAGCTCCATGAGGGCAAGACCCAAGATAAGAGGGCTTGGCACATCAAACTGCCAGTCCTCAATGTTTGTGAGAACATCAGCAACAGTCCAGGTGAGGAAGTCCAAAACTTCTGCACTTTCCCCCAGCTCCTCAGGGGGGCCCTGCATATATATTTTTATTCTCTGTCCAAATTACCCTGGGATGTGTCACTATTTCACTCTAACCTATACAATTTACCACATCGCACTACCTATTCAAATTCTATGCAATTGTGGTGCTTAAACAAACTGACTGTAGAAGTTATACTGTTTAGAAAATATAGATCCTGCACCAAATAAATATCTCTTCCCTTGGTCTCACATGGAAGTTGAAGTTTTAACACACAGTCAGTTTCAACCTTCACCCTTTGGCCTGATTTGCCCTAGTCTTAGCCAGATCTGCTTCATTCATATCTCTAATTGAAGTCTGGGCTCTTTATCAGCTTTTTTTTTTTTTTTTTTAATAGTTGCTGTATGCGTTAATACTGACATTCATTCGTATCTGCTGAACTCTAGCTCTGAGTTTCAGGTATAACACAGATACCCAATGTTCCAGAGACCAATCAGGTTATATACCAAGGGATCAGCATCTCAGAGTTTGGAAATAGCCATTACAATTCAGGAATAAATTTGACTGCTATAAGAGCTTACAATCTAGGGACCATTACAATAATTGTTTCCTTGTTAGCCTGTGTTCTAAGATTTAATTCTGAGTTTACACCGTACTGGTGAGGCATCAGAGTGTTTGCCCTTGTTTCTGATGTACTTCAGTCAAAATGCTGTCTACAGGATCCATTCACCTCTGTTGCATGTCTCACAGCTTCACTCCTCCTCATAGTTGCTCAGTATTCCATTGTATGCATACATCGCAGTTCACCATTCTGTTCCTCATTCAATGTACCCTTAGGCCACCTCCACCCATTGCAAATCATGAATACTGCCTCCGCAAACACCAGTTGCAAATGTCCATTCATGTCTCCACTTTCAGATCTTCCAATTACATACCCCATAATGAGGCTGCAGACCTTATGGCCCTCACATACTTAGCTTTTTTGTGGAACCACCACACTGACCTCCGGAAAGGCTACACCATTCTGCCTCCTCATCAACAGTAGATAGGTACATCCCTCACTCTATGTTTTCTCCAGCACTTTTACACTTATTTATATTTTTTCCTACAATTTTACAGAGATATATTTACATACCATGCATTTATCCACAGTGTACAGTCAGTTCACAGTATCATCATAAAGTTGTACATTTATCACCACAATCAGCACTTGAACATATTAATCACTACAAAAAAAAGTTGTTTATTTTTTAGTGAATAATAAAAAAGATAATAAAAAGAAAAATAAAATGCTATACAATATGATATAATAGTAAGGACAGAAAACAACACCATATCAAGAATCCCATATCCCTCCCCCATATCCCCTCTCATACACATCTAACTTTGGCACATTGCCCCGTCACACCCAATGGAAGCATATTACAATGTCACTCCTGACCATAGACTCCAGTTTGCTTTATGTTTTTTTTTTTCCCAAATACCATCCCCTTTTCAACACTTTGCATGGTTGATATTCATTTGTTCTCCCATATGTAAAAACATTTTTATATTTGTACACTTAGTAACAGTCATTGGTCACTCCAGTTTTTGCCAAGTTATACAGTCCCAGTTTTCATCATCCATCTTTACCTCTGGTGTCATAACTCCCTTTATATTTTAATTATTGGTGCTAAATGTGTTTGGACTGTTAACCTGTTCCATAATGATGGCTCTAGGGTGGAAGAGAGAGATAAAAATGAAGAAGGGAAGGGCTATTGATCTGAAAATAACTTCCTTTTTGATTCTTGGTTTCTTCCTTTATCCTTGATAGGCTCTTAAGTAATGTCCTACTTGCTCACTGGTAGATTAATCATAACAGCTGTATAGCTTATAATGAATATTGTCTTATTCTGGTATTCAAATCCCAATCCTTTATTTTGATTGAGTATCTAATTGACACTATTTATTTTTTAGTAAATTTAAATTTAATAAAAATTCTGGTGATTCATGGATGTACAAAAAAGAAAGTAAAGATCATTCAATAATTTGCTTTCCACAAATAAACTTCATTTACATTAAGGCTAACAACTTTTTCCTAGGTCTTAATTTAGACAAATTTTTTCAAGGTGCAACTTCCAACCTATTAAATATGATAACAAATCAACTTGGTGGGCCACCAACATTAAAAAAAATTGAAATAGAACAGAATAGAAAATATCAAAGTGCATTGTATGTAATATGGGTAAGGGTGATATTGAAACCATTCAGATTGTTTGCTTGTGTGTGTGTGTACTAAACTTGATGTAAATTGTATTGCTTCCTGTAGTATGTAGTCAAGTAAGTTTGAAAATCAGTGATTTAGACAATTGCCTCAATGGGTGAAAGACGGACCTAATCTTCAAGACCAGGACTAGAGACTATTGCTATGTATAATTATAGTTGAAAATGAAACAAATCAGTGGTCAGAAAGGAAAGAGAAAGTAATGGTGAGATTGTGAATGGGAAGAAAAAGGAGGAAGGATTAGAGGTGATGGAATAGCTCTGCTTAACAGCTACTGTTGAAGATACTCTTTTTGCCTTCGACTCATTTCATATCCTAGATAGCCTCTGCAGCTGAGCATTTGGGATATGAGATGACAGTGAAAATGGGGAATTTTGCGAGAGTAGGGGCAGTCAATAACATAGGTGAAATGGGTGATGGTCTGAGGTAAAGGATTCTAGCATCTCCTTCCCACTGCCCACAATCTGCTACAGAATAAAACTTACTCTAAGCTTCTTTCCCTTTTAAAATCTTGGATACCTCATAAAATGCACATATTTCCAGATCAGTTCATAATTGAAATTCGTATCAGTCATCTATCTCCTTGCTTGAGCCATTTAACCTGTGTGTGATTAGGATTTTCCATTATGAAACTAAGGTGCTGTATGAGATGGTCTCAAAATTCACTTCTTTTTCTGATATTCTGTGGTTTATATGTGAGATGACTGAGGGGAAAAAATTTTTTTTTTTTCTTTTTTAATAGGAATGAGGGGAAAAAGGATTTTTTTTTTTAATAGGAATGATGAGGTAGCAAGTGGAGGTGGAAACATGTGTAAGTAGAAAAATAATCGAACTCACAGTTCAAAATAGGCTTTGTAAAATTTGCCAAGGATTAACTAAAGATATGAATACACCCTACTAGCTCCACTTACTGGTCATTTGCTCTGAGCCAGGTGCTATGTTTTGCTCTTTCCAACATTTCCTCATTCTTTCCCCACCACAACTTCTACATTGTGAGTACTATAAGCCTTTTAGAAATGTCAAGGGTACGAGGCAACTCAGCAATCAATCGCCAGAGCCAGAATCCAAATCCAACTTTGTCTAATTTCAAATTACTTTGCATTTTACTACTATTCCCTGCCAAGTCACTATTTTAAAACCTAACGAGTATTAGATTTCATATCATTAAGAATTTGTATTGATTGCCTCTATATTAAATTTTTTAAAGCATGCATCTTATTATAGAAATATTTCTTGACTGCCTTATTATAAGCATAGAGGGTAGAGGCAGAAGACATGGATGTCAGGTGAGCTGCATTACTACCAGGGAGCACTTTGGTGAGTTGCTTACATCCCCTGAGTTACAGATTCTTTATCTTTAAAAGATATGTAAATTTTAAAAAATCTACATGCCACACAGGATTGTAAATGGAATAAAACAAATTCATCTATTTGAAAGCATTGTGTAAAGTATAAAGCAGTGAATAAATAACATTAATTCATTATTGGATTTGCCCATTGTCTGCAACAGGAGAGTGACTTGAAACAATGGTGAAATACAAATGATTATGCTAATTTTATTATAAATTTTATATCCATATAAAGAAATAATGGAAATAATGTTAATTATTAAAACTAATAAATAGCTGCATTAAAAATATCCAGAGAAACACATGGTTGCATGAGAAAGATTGCCTGACCAGATGTACTCTGAGATTAAAAGTACAGACACAATCAGAAACAGTACAATTTGAAATGGAAAAATTGAGATCAGATGATTTGGAAGGCTGATGGCAGAGGCAGTTTGATAAAAGGCAAACAAGATAAAAGACCAGAAAATCAAAGAAGGAACTGTTTATTCTCAAAGATGAGGTGCAATGGCATTTTGACCACGAAAGATGTGGTTGTTATTATAGGGAAAAAAACCATAAAGGCCTTTAAGCTTACCGTGTTGTTGTAGGACAAGAGAGAAACAAGTTAGTGAATTTTATTGTAAGAGGTTTGGAAAAGAAAATCAATGTTTTTCTTTATCAAGTGCTGGCTCTCCCTCCCTTTGAATTCTGTGTGAAGTATTGGTCATATTTATAAATTGTACCCAGGGTTATAAGAGAGAGAACAGAGTTCAAGTACCTGTGCTGGTGAAGAGACAGGCAGGTTTCAGCTGTTTTCTCAATAAAAGTCAACTCTGCCTGGACTCCAGTGAATTTTGAAAATCGAGTAACCAGACTTGAATTAGACCACATTCTCTAACTTTAAAAATAAGATTCAAAATGCAGAAAAACAAGAAGAGGTTAAGAAGTTTTGATGTAAAATACTTCAGAGATTAAAAAACTGGGGCTTGTAAACCAATACAAAGATGATTTTATTTATATTTTAATGGTTAAGAAAAGAGAAAATCAAGTAAAACTGGATAATGACATTGCCAATAACTCAGCTAGGGGCTTATTGAAATGACACAGCCACATTATAACACACACAGATTTGGATAAGAGAAAAGGGTTCAAAAGAGCATCATTTTGAATAATAATTTTAGTAACAGCCATATTCTCTTTGCCACTAAAAATATAAATAATGGTAACAAATATTAATAGTAATAAATATTACCATTAGTATAAATAATAGTAATAGATAAACATTAGTAATAGCTCATTTATTGACTATCTTCTGTGTATTAAATTTTGCAAAATACTTTGTGTATACCTATTCATCAAAACAACCCTGAGAAGTTTATATTACAATTGTTTTAAAAATGAGGGACCTGAATCTTAATCAGGGAGTGTTATGGTTTGCCCAGTCTCACAGCTGGATTCTGTAAATGTTCAAGCTAGGAGTTAAACTTTGTCTGTTTATGTCCAGACTGTATTTTATTCTCCTCTCTGATGCACTTCAGAAGGCAGGAATCCACGTATTCCTAAAGAAAGGAGAGATCAGGAGGTCTGTGGAAAAAGTCCCAGGGTTGAGAGACAGGTGGCCTGAATGTTAGCCTTGCCTCTTTCCTTTAGCTAGAGTTTAACTTGGGCACATTATGTGTAATTTCTCTGCAAAAATGGTAATTAAATATGCCCCTGAGCAGAGCAAGTGCATAGTTCTGGGGAAAGACTATTTGAATCACCACACAAATAAAATTATATTTCTGAAACAGGCCTTGGTAATATGAAAAATGGTCCTGGTTTCCAGCCCTTATAGTAATGAGGGTGCAGAACTTCTGATTCCAGGTTCATAACAGATTATAAAAACTGACAACCCTCCAGAATTAAACCCTCCAGCATTTAGAAATGATGCATAAAATGTAACAAAAAGAATGCTGAGAGAGAGAGAGAGAGAGAGAGAGAGAGAGAGAGAGAGAGAGAGAGAGAGAGAGAGAGAGAAGGGAGGGAAACAGGAAGGGACTGAGGGAAGAAGGGATGGAAGGACTATATTATTAAGTGCCAAATTCCAAGAGAGAAATGAAAACCAGGACAACTAGGACTTGAGCTCAAGCCACAGAAGAGACTGGGGTAGGGATGGGGAGATGGGACCTGGTTACTTATAGCCTTCACCATAATATTGTATTTTAACACACATTTGGGGGACAGGAATCTAAGCCATAGGCTTGTACCAGGCACGTGAATAAAACCCAAATCCCTGCATAAACCAAAATCCTTAAATATCTGTGCTATTAATAAAAAATAGAGTGAACTGCATCAGGAGGCAGTAGAAAGACTGGGCTATTTTTGAGATCCTATTCTCTATATTGTTTCCAGTAACCAGGTCTCTACTTTAAGAACTTGTCTGTAACTCCAGCCCTTCCAATGCATCTCACAGCTTTTTTGGACAAAAAGTCTGCTGTAGAGAGTTTCCAGGTAAGATGACATTGTAAGGAGGTTCAAGACTCTGTCCCCCAGAGCACCTAGTAAACATCCAGGATCTGTCTGAAACAACTCTTCAGAGGCTCCAAAGACCAGAAGAACACTGTATATCATCCAGGGAAGAGCAGAGGAAGATACTGAAAACCTGCAGTGAAGAACTGTGAGCAAAACTTTCCACAGTTCAAAGGCAGGTGCCCATCCCTCACTCGCATGGTGGTCTGCCTGGAGATCTAGTCCCTGATGGAAATAAAAGTCTTCTTCTCCAAGAATGGGGTATGGCATGGCTGAGCACTGATAGAGGCTTTTGATTAATGAATTCAGAATGCTGGGCCCCATCTAAGAGAGCAGTTACAGTTTCACCAAGCCCAGACAAAAAGCAGCCAGTAGCCTCTTTCAACCCAGCCCTATGGGTGGAAGTGGAGGCAATTTAGTGACACAGTGCCTTCTTGGGGCTGCAGGGAACAGTTTGCTGAAGGGTGGCTCTTCTCTTAGAACAGGAAGGAAGTGGCCTAGAACCATTGTGGCTTTTGATTAGCAAATATGGAATGCTTGGTCCCAGCTCTGAGGGCAACTACATTTCCAACCCACCCAGGACAAACAGAAAACCCCTAGAAACAACTGGAAGCCTCTGTTTCAAACTTGCCCCTGATAGGGTGAAGTCAATTGAGTAACACCTTAGAACTGTGGGGAACAGTTGGCTAAAGACTTCCATCTCCTAGGCAGTCCAAGAAAGTACAGATCTGGGGAGCTATCAGAGAGAAGTTTGACATTCTTCTGGTCCTCCTCCCCAGGACCCTTTAGAAATAATCTATACCCCTTTTGTGGGACCCTGGTCCTAATTTGACTGGGAAGTACTGACTTAGAAAGTCCTCTCCAGGGTGACCCTTCCCCAGAATTTGCCCTCCAGGCAACAGCAGCCAGAGACAATGAAAGGAGTGTTTAAAAACAAACAAACAAACAAAAAAAACAACTATGAGGTAAATAAAAAACAAATAGAACAGATCAACATTCCTGGAGAAGGAAGAGGGGAAAGGAATTTTTTACCTGGTTGTGAAACAATTGTGGAAATAGTGAAATCTCAATAATTGCACTGTACATCCAGGGAAAGAATCAGATTAATAAGAGCTGGAAAAATCTGATCAAACATAAGCTATTTTAAAGGTCTACAATGAGTTGAACTAAGTGTCAAAGAAGTAACTTAGCACAAAGCAAATCAACAAGAAAATCCTAAGAAAGAGAAACTGACTTCTAGGGTAAACTCATCAAGATAATTAGATGCCTAGACACCAGCAAAAAATTACAAGCCACACTAAGAAACAAGAAGATATGGCCCAAAGGAAGAAATAAAAACTTCAGAGGAGAGAAAGAATTTGGAATTAATAAAAGATGTTCAAACAAATTTCCTAAACCAATTCAAGGAGATAAAGGAAAATATGACTAAAGAGATAAGTGAGATTAAGAAGGCACTATGTGAACACAAAGAAGAATTTGAAAAAAATAAAAAGAAATATAACAGAAATGAGGAGAATGAAAGATATGATAGGAGAGATTAGAAATACACTAGAGGCATACAACAGCAAATTTGAATAGGCAGAAGAAAGACTCAGCCAGCTAGAATAAAGAACAGTTGAAATCTTAAAGAAGAATAAATAGAGAAAAGACTGGGAAAAATTGAGCAGGGTCTCAGGGACTTGAATGACAGCCTAAAGTGCACAAACATATGCATCATCAGTGTACCTGAAGGAGAAGAGAAAAGAAAACCAAAAATTTTTGAAGAAATAATGACTGAAAAATTCCCAACTGTTATGAAGGACATAAATAAACATGTTTAAGAAGCTCATTGTACTCCAAACAGAATAAATCCTAGTAGACCTACACTGAGACACATACTAGTCAGAATGTTAAATGGCAAAGATAAACAAAGAATCTTGAAATCAGCAAGAGAAAAATGATTCATCACATACAAGGAAAACACAAAAATGCTAAGTACAAATTTCTCTTCAGAAACCATGGGGGCATTTGCACACTGGTGTTTATGGTGGCAGTACTCATGATTTGCAATGGATGGAGGTGACTTAAGAGTACATCGACTGATGAACAGAATGGTGCGCTGTGGTATATGCATAGAATAGAATACTGAGTAGCTACAAGAAGGAATGAAGCTGCGAGACATGCAACTAGGTGAATGGATCTTGAGTACAGCATTTTGAGTGAAGTACACCAGAAATGAAAGGACATACATTATAATGCCTCATTAATATGAACTAACTACAATGTGTAAACTCTGAGAATTGAATCTTAGAGCACAGCTTACTGGGGAATGCTTATTGTAATGATCCCTAGATGGTAAACTCTTACAGCAGTCACATCTATTCCTGAGTTATAATGGTTATCTCTAAACTCTGAGATGCTGAGTTCTTTGTGTATAACTGACCAGTCTCTGGAACTTTGGGTACCTGTGTGACACCTGAAACTCAAAGACAGAGCTCAGCAGCAATGAATGTATTACCTCACAGCAACTGTTAATAAAGCTGAAAAAGAGTTCAGACCTCAGTTAGAGTTACGGATACAGTGGAACTGGTTAGGACTAAGGCAAATCAGGCCAAAGGGTAAAGGATGATATTGACTGTGTTTTCAAACTTCAACTTCTGTGTGAGACCAAGGGAAGAGATGTTTATCTGGTGCAGGATATATATCTTCTGCAGGACACTAAATAATGTATCTTGTATGGTCAGTTTAGTCAAACACCATAATTACACAGAACTTTGAATGGGAAGTGAAACCTGGTAGGTTTGTACAGGTTAGTGTGAAATTCCAATACAAACTAAAGTAATTTCAGAAGAGAATGAGGATATATTTGCAGGGATCCCTGGGGAACTGGGGAAGAATGTGGAAATGTTGGACTTCCCCACCTAGGTTGTTACTGGTATTCTCACAAACATTGAGGACTGACAGTTTGTTAGGATAAGCCTTGACCTTGGGGTGTGCCCTTGTGAAGGTTATTGTTGCAAAGAGGAGGCTGAGCCTACTTTATAATTGTGCCTAAGAGTCTCCCCCAGAGACTCTCTTTGTTGCTCAGATGTGGCCTCTCTGTCTGTAAGCCCACACAGCAGGTGAAATCACTGCCCTTCCCCCTACATGGACTTGACTCCCAGGGGTATAAATCTTGGCAACATGGGACATGACTCCTGGGGATGGGCCTGGACGTGGCATTGTGGGATTGAGAAAATCTTCTTGACTAAAGGTGGAAGAGAAATTAAACAAAATACAGTTTCAGTGGCTGAAAGACCTTAAATGGAGTTGAGAGTTCACTCTGGAGGCACTCTTATGCACTATATATATATATATATATATAGATAGATAGATAGATAGATAGATAGATAGATATCTTTTTAGGTTTTAATGTATTCGAATAGCTAGAAGGAAACACCTAAAACTGTTGAACTGTAACCCAGTAGCCTTGATTCTTGAAGAAATTGTGTAACTCTGTATCTTACAGGGTGTTACTGTGTGCTTACGAAAACCTTATGGCTCATGCTTTCTTTGTCCAATGTATGGACAGCTGAGTAGAAAACTGGGGACAAAAACTAAATGAAAAATATGGTAGTATGGGGTGGATGGAATGTTTTGGGTGTTCATTTTCACTTTTATTTTATTTTTATTTTTATTTTATTTATTTATTTTTGGAGTAAGAAAAATGTCCAAAAGTTCATTCTGGTGATGAATGCATAACTATATGATGGTACTGTGAGTAGTTGTACACTGTGGATGATTGTAAGGTATATGAATATATCTCAATAAAACTGTATTTAAAAAAAAGAATCCATGGAGGCAAAAAGGCAGTGATATGATACTTATAAGGTACTGAAAGAGAAAAACTCTCAGCCAAGAATTCTTTATCTGGCAAAACTGTCCTTCAAAAGTGAGGGAGAGTTTAAAATATTCACAGATAAACAGAAACTGAGAGAGTTTATCAACAAGAGACATGACCTACAAGAAATGCTAAAGGTAGTAGGGCAGATTGAAAGGAAAAGAAAGAAGAGAAAAAGTTTGAAAGAGAGTGTAGAAGTGAAGATTATCAATAAGGGTAACTAAAATTGTATAAAGAGAGACAAAAATAAGATACAGTGTTCAAAAACCAAAGGATAAAATGGTTGAAGTAAGTACTGCCTATATAGTAATATTGAATGTTAATGGATTAAGCTCTCCAATCAAAAGGTGCAGATTGGAGGAATAGATTAAAAAAATGATCCATCTATATATTGATCCATCGCTGAGACTCATTTTAGACCTAAGAACACAACTAGATTGAACGTGAAAGCCTGGAAAAAGATATTCCACACAAACAGGAACCAAAACAGAGCTGGGGTAGTTATGCTAACAAATAAGGACACAATATTAATAAAAGTGGAAATCTACCAAGAAGAAATAATAATTATAAGTATTTATGCAGCAAACAAGGGTGCCCCAAAATACATAAGGTGAACACTGGCAAAACTGAAGGAGAAATAGACACCTCTCCAGTAACATCTGGAGATGTCAATGTACCACTCTCATCAATAGCTAGGACATCTAGACAGAAGATCAATAAGGAAACAGAGAACTTGCATAATATGATAAATGAACCAGAGCTAACAGACATATACAGAATATTGCATTCCCAAACAGCAAGATATACATCTTTTCAAGGGCTCATGGATCACACTCCAGACTAGAACCCAACTTGGGTCATAAAACAAGACTCAATAGGTTTAAAAAGATTGGAATTATATAAAGCATCTTCTCTGACCATAATGGAAGGAAGATAGAAATCAACAACAGGCATAGATCTGGGAAATTCACAAACACATGGAAGCTAAACAACACACTCTTAATCATTGGGACTAAGAAGAAATTGCAAGAGAAATCAGAAAATATCTGGAGATGAATGAAAATGACAACACAACATATCAAAACTTATGGGATGCAATGAAGGTATTACTGAGGGGGAAATTTAAAGCCCTAATGCTTACATTAAAAAATAAGAAAAAGAAGAAAGAGCTAAATCAAAGACCTAACTGCACACTTGGAGGAATTAGGAAAAGAGCAGCAAACTAATCCCAAAGGGAACAAAAGGAAAGAAATACTAAAGACTAAGGCAGAAACAAAGAAAATTGAAATAAAAAATAGAATAAACAAAACCAAAAGTTGGTTGTTTGAGAAGACCAATAAAATTGACAAACCCTTGGCTGTACTGACAAAGAGAAAAAGAAGGCAATGTGAATAAATATAATCAGAAATGAGAGGGAGGACTTTACTATTGACTCCACAGAAATAAAAAGGATCATAAGAGGATAATATGAGCAACTGTAGCCAACATGTTAGACAACCTAGATGAAATGGACAAATTCCTAGAAACGCAAATAAACTACACTGACTCTAGACAAAATAGAAACCTCACCAGACCAATTACAAGTAGAGATTGGGTCTGTCATCAAAATCTCCCAACAAAGAAAGCCCTGGACCAAATGGTTTCACAGGTGGATTGTACTGATCATTATATGAAGAATTAATACCAATCCTTCTCAAACTCTTCCAAAAAATTGAAGAGGAGGGACTACTACCTAACTCATTCTCTGAAGCCAACATTACCCTAATACCAAAGTCAGATAAAGATACTACAAGAAAAGAAAACCACAGACCAATTTCTGTTATGAATATACATGCAAAAATCCTCAACAAATTACTTTCACATCAAATCCAACAGCACATTAAAAAATTATATACAATGATCAAGTGGGTTTTTTTGCCCAGTATGTAAGGGAGGTTCAACATAAGAAAATCAATTTATGTAATACACCACATTAACAAAATGCAGAGAAGAAAACCACGATCATCTCAATTAATGCAGAAAAGGCATTTGATAAAATCCAGTATCCTTTCTTGATAAAAATTTCAAAAGATAAGAATATAAGGAAGCTTCCTCAACATAATTAAGGGCATATATGAAAACCCCACAACTAACTTTGGACTCAGTGGTGTTACACTGAAAACTTTCCCTCTGAGATCTGGAACACGGCAAGGATGCTCACGGTCACCACTGCTATTTAGCATTGTGTTAGAAGTTCATTAAGCAAGAAAAATAAATAAAATGTATACAAATTGGAAAGGAAGAAGTAAAACTTTCCTTATTTGCAGATGATATGATCCTATATGCAAAAAGTTCTGAAAAATCTACAACTAAGCTACTAGAGCTAATGCATGAGTTCAGAAAAGTGGCAGAATACAAGGTCAACATGCAAAAATTAGTAGGGTTTCTATACACTTGTAATGAGCACCTGAGAAAGAAATAAAAAATCCATTTGTAAAAGAATCAGGTATCTAGAAAAAAGATTAAACAAGGGTATAAAGGATCTGTACCTAGAAAACTACAAAACTTTGCCAAAAGAAGACCTAAATAAATGAATTCCATGTTCATGAATTGGATGATTAATACTGTTAGGATGTGAATTCTACCCAAATTGATTTACAGATTCAACTCAATCCCTATCAAAATTCCAACAGTTTTCTTTGCATAATGGAAAGGTCAGCTATTAAATTTATGTGGAACAATAAGGGACCTCAAATAGCCAAAAACATCTTGAAAAAGAAGGAAGAAGTCGGAGGGCTCACAATTCCTGACTTTAAAGTATATTACAAAGCTACAGTGGTCAAAACAGCAAAGTACTGGCACAAAAATAGATATACTGAACAATGGAATTGAATGGAGAGTTCAAAAGTAGACCCTCACATCAATGATCAATTGATTTTTGACAAGGCTGACAAGTCCACTCAACAAATTTTTTCAACAAATGCTGCTGGTAGAACTGGATATCCATATCAACAAAAATGATAAAAGACCCCATCTTACACCTTACACAAAAATTAAGGCAAAGTGGATCAAAGAGCTAAATATAACAGCCAGGACCATAAAACTCCTAGAAGAAAACATAGGGAAGCATCTTCAAGATCTTGCAGCAGACAATGGTTTCATAGACTTTATACCCAAGGCACAAGCAACAAAATAAAAAATAGATTAATGGTGCCTCCTCAAAACTGAAAATGTTTGTGCTCCAAAGGACTTTGTCAAGAAAGTGAAAAAGCAGCCTATTCAATGGGAGAAAATATTTGGAAACTACATATCCAATAAGAGTTTAATATCCAGAATATATAAAGAAACACTTCAACTCAAAAATAAAGACAAACAACCCAATTCAAAAAAAAAAAAAAAAAAAAAAAAAAAGCCAAAGACTTGAATAGGTATTTTTCCAAAGAGGAAACACAAATGACTAAAAAGTGAATGAAAAGATGCTCAACATCACTAGCTTTAGGGAAATGCAAATCAAAACCACAATGAGATATCATTGCACATCTTTTAGAATGGCCACTATTAAAAAAAAAAAAAACAGAAAACCACAGGTCTTGGAGAGGATGTGGAGAAATAGGAACAGTCATTCACTGCTGGTGGGAATGTAAAATGGTGCAGCTGCTGTGGAAGAGAGTTTGGTTCTTTCTCAGGAAACTAAGTATAGAATTGATATATGATTGGGCAGTCACACTACTAAGTATATACCCAGAAGAACTGAAAGCAGAGACACAAACAGACATTTGCACGTAAGTATTCATAATGGCATTATTCACAATTGCTAAAGATGGAAGCAACCCAAGTGTCCATCAACTGGTGAATAAACAAAATGGTACTAATACACACTGGAGTGTTACTCAGTTGTAAGAAATAATGAAGTCTTGATGCATGTGACAACATGGGTGAACTTTGAGGACGTTATGTTAAGTGAAGTAAGACAGGTATAAAAATTCAAATATTGTATTATCTCACTAAAATTATATAATTATAATTAGCAAACACATAGAGTTAAAATCTGAATTTAGGTTACTAGGAGATAGAATGAGGGTAGAGAATGGGCAGCTGATGCTTACTTTTTGCAGAATTTTCAATTAGGTTGATTGTACATGTTTGGAGTTGGATAGAGGTAATGGTAGCAAATTATTGTGAGTGTAGTTAACAGAACTGAAGTATGTGTGTGAATATGGCTGAAAGGGAAACTTTAGGGCCGTGTATATCACTAGGAGGAAAGCAAGAGTAAAAAAATCATGGGACCGTATAACATATCATTGTGGATGATACTGTGGTTAATAATACAAATATAAGAATATTCTTTCATGAACTAGAACAAATATGAATCACTATTACAAGGTGCTAACAATAGGGTGGGTTATTGGAAAAATACACCTAATGCAAACTATGGACTACAATTAACAATAATCTTTTAATACGGTTTCATCAGTTGTGACAAAGGCTCCATACCAATGCTGTTTCAATAATAAGAGGTTATAAGGAGAATGGTATTTTTCTTTTTGGAGTAAAGTGAATGTTCTAAAATTGATTGTGGTTATGAATACACAACTCTGTGAATATACATGGGTTGTACACTTTGGATGGATTGTATGGGTGTGTGAATATATCTCAATAAAAGTGCTTAACAAATAGACTAAACGGAGGGTATATGTTTGGTGGCTGTGGAGTATTTGCAAATAAAATTAAAGTAAAGATAGTCTAAAAATCTGTCCTCCAGCTCAGGGAGTAGATTATAAACAACAAAAAACAAAAAACAACTGCAATCAAGAGAAAAAAGGAAAACCTCTATGTCGATCTGCTTTGTCATTTGGTCAAATAAAAAGAAATCTAACTTGAGAACTAGAAAGTCACAGTATGTATCACATCAAATTTGGATTTGTGATTTGATTTTACACTACCTGTATGCTTTTACAGCTCTCAAACAAGAAAATAGACAGAGGAAGAAAGAGTTCTCTCAAGCAGGTGAAATTTATGGGAAGCTAGCAGAAGTAAATGAATGTAAAATTTCTCTTACCAGGTATTCCCACAATCCAGCAATAAGGGATTCTCAGCCTCAAGAGCCTAAGATAATAGAAATATCTTCAGGAAGAGAATATACTGTAAGCATGATTGCAATTACAAAAGAAGGAATTGAACCTTCAAGAAAGTGATGATGTAATGAATAAAAAACATGCAGATTTGGAAAATACTGTGATTTTGAGTCACAACACAGACCCTTAGGATTTTGGAGTAAAGTCTTACTATCCTCTGCAGATAAATACTCTCCTTTTGAGAAACTGCTTTTGGCCTGCTATTGGGCCTCAGCAGAGGCAGAATGCTTAACCATGGGCCACCAGGTTACCATGAGACCTGAGATGCCTAGCATGAGCTGGATATTTTCTGACCTGCCAAGCCATAAGGTTGGGCATACACAGCAGCACCCATCATAAAATGGAAATGGTATATATGAGATAGGGCTTGAGCAGATCTTGAAGGCACAAATAAGTTGCATGAGAAAGTGGCCCAAATGCCCATGGCCCCCATTCCTGTCACAATACCTTCTCTTTCCCAGCCCAGAAGTATGGCCTCTTGGGGAGTTCCTTAAAATCAGTTAATTGAGGAAGAGAAAACTCAGGTCTGGTTTACAAATGGTGCTGCACAATACCTGCACAAAAGTGGACAGCTACAGCACTGCAGCCCCTTTCTGAGATGTCCCTGAAGGACATCCTCCCAGTGTGTGGAATTTTGAGACATGCACCTGTTTGTTCATTTTGCTTAGAAGGAAAACTGGCCAGAGGTGCATTTGTATACTGATTCATGGGCTGTTGCTAATGGTTTGGCCGGATGGTCAGGGACTTGGAAGGAACATGGTTGGAAAATTGGTGACAAAGAAGTCTGGGGAAGAGGTGTGTGGATAGACCTTTCTGAGTGGGCAAAAACATGAAGATATTTGTGTCCCATGTGAACACTCATCAGAGGGTGACTTTAGCAGAAGAAGATTTTGATAATTAAGTGGATAAGATGACCCATTCTGTGGATACGAGTCAGCCTTTTCCCCAGCCATTCCTGTCATTGTCCATTGGGCTCACAAACAAACTGTTCATGGTGGGTAGGGATGGTGATTTTGCACAGGCTCAGCAACATGGACTTTCTCTCACCAAAACTGACCTGGCCACAGCCACTGCTGAGTGCCCAATCTGCCAGTTGCAGAGACACTCAGTCCCTGATATGGCACCATTCCCTGAGGTGATCAGCTTGCTACCTGATTGATTGTAGGTTAATGACATTGGACCACTTCCATCCCAGAGGGGGCAGCAATTGTTCTAACTGGAATAGACACATACTCCAGATATTGGTTTTCCTTCCCTGTACATAATGCTTCTGCCAAAACTACCATCCATGGACTTATGGAATGCTTTATCCACCCTCATGACATTCCACACAGCATTGCTTGTGATCAAGGAACTCACTTCACAACAAATGAAGTGTGGGAATGGGCAAATGCTCATGGAATTCTGTGTTCTTACCATGTTCCCCATCATTCAGAGGCAGATGGGTTGACAGAATGGTGGAATGGCCTTTTGAAGACTCAATGATGGTGCCAACTAGGTGGCAATAACTTGCAGGGCTGTGACAGTGTTCTCCAGGGGAACATGTATGCTCTGAACCAGCCTCCACTCTATGGTGTTGTTTATCCCACAACCAGGATTCACAAGTCCAGGAATCAAGGGGGTGGAAATGAGAGTGTCACCACTCACTGTCACCCCTAGTCATTCACTAGGAAAATTTTTGCTTCCTGTCCCTGCAAGCTTAAGCTCTGCTGGTCTACAAGTCTTAGTTCCAAAATGAGGAGTACTTCCACCAGGAGACACAACAATAATTCCATCGAACTAGAAGTTAAGACTGCCACCTGGCCACTCTGGGCTTCTCATGCCTCTGAATCAAAAGGTAAGGAAGGGGATTACCATACTGGATGGAGAATTAATTGAAGACCCTCATCAAAATGCCACCCCACAGCCTACCCTACAGAATTTCTCTTCTTCAGGTAGCCAGTCTCTCCTGGGGAGTTCATTGAAGACCTTCATTGAAGACCTTCATCAGAGTTGTCAGCTTGCTGCCTGCCCTATGGAATTTGGATGAGTGCATTCCCACAGTTGCATGAGACACCTTTAAAAATCTCATATTTATAGATATCTCCTTTTGATTCTGTTTCCCTAGAGAATCCTGACTAGTACAAATAAAAAATGTACAGATTTGGAAAATACTGAAATAAGCCTTATACCAATAAAAAATCACAATTCAAATTAAATTTGGTATGACACTGTAATGGTGGATCCATGGCTTTATCCATTTGTTAAAACCCATAGAATTCTACAAAAGAAAGAATGAACCTTAATGTAGATTATGGAATTAGTTAATAATGTATCAGTATTAGTTCATCTATTGTAACAAATGCATCACACTAATGCAATATGTTAATCATAGAAGGAACTGTGTGTGGCATGGATGGAGGGAGGGGTGCAGAGGAAGAAGTGTATGGGGATTCTCTACTGTCTGTGCAATTTTTCTGTAAAACTGGAACTTCTCTAAAAATAAAATCTATTAATTCAAACCAACCAACCAACCAAGAGAAAAGCACTGATACGGTTGAAGAATATTAATGAACTTGAAGTAAATATAATGCAATTATACAGAATAAAGTGTAGAAAAATGAAAAATATAAAAGAAATAGAAAATGTAACAAGGTTACAAGACAAGGAAAAATTAGAGTCAAGGAATTAATTCAACACATTTCTAATAGTGTTTCCAGAGTGAGATATTCTATTTACAATGTATTTTATAAAATGTTCAAGAGAATCATGGCTGAGAATTTTATAGAACTAAGGATAGGAATTCTTCATTTCAACAAACAGAATAAATCCTTGGGAGGATTGATGAAAAGAAATCCATTTGCCAGCATATCAGTGTGATTCTGCAAACACCAAGTCAAAGAAAACTTTTTTTTGTTTGTAAATTTGAGTTTATTTAAGAATTTGCACCCTATCTTCATCATTATAGATAGAAAATCAAGTGTTTTTGTATGTGCTGTAATGTTATTCATATAAAACCTCTCATTAGATATTAATTTTTTAAAGAATTTGTACTTTTTATTGGATGGTAGTAGGCCACTAATCTTTTGATTTATGGAGTATTATTGTTTCCCACTTGAAAGACAACCAGAAACTTAAACATTTCAGAGCCATGACTAATGTTGGATTAATCACACTTATGGTTTCATTTTTGTTTTCCTTTTGATGGTGTTTTCAACAAGGTCTATTCTGTTTTATCCATTCTCTTCTTAAAACTATTAAAACTTGTAGCTTCAGTAGCAGAGAGATTCCAAAAGGAGCCGAGAGGTCACTCTGGTGGGCACTCTTACGCACAGTTTAGACAACCCTTTTAGGTTCTAAAGAATTGGGGTAGCTGGTGGTGGATAGTTGAGACTATCAAACTACAACCCAGAACCCATGAATCTCGAAGACAATTGTATAAAAATGTAGCTTATGAGGGGTGACAATGGGATTGGGAAAACCATAAGGACCACACTCCACTTTGTCTAGTTTATGGATGGGTGAGTAGAAAAATAGGGGAAGGAAACAAACAAACAAACAGACAAAGGTATCCAGTGTTCTTTTTTACTTCAATTGCTCTTTTTCACTTTAATTATTATTCTTATTATTTTTGTGTGTGTGCTAATGAAGGTGTCAGGGATTGATTTTGGTGATGAATGTACAACTATGTAATGGTACTGTGAACAATCGAATGTACAATTTGTTTTGTATGACTGCGTGGTATGTGAATATATCTCAATAAAATGAAGATTAAAAAAAAATAAAAAAAATAAAAAAATAAAGACATGAACACCCAAAAAAAATAAAATAAAATAAAACTTGTAGCTAGTATTTTGAACTACCTCTATTCAGTTACAATTACTACTTCCTTTTTTCCTGTTTTCATTGAGATATATTCACATACCATACAATCATCCAAAGTGTACAATCATTTGTTCACAGTACCATCATGTAGTTGTGCATTCATCACCACAATCAGTTTGAATGTATGAACATATTCATTACTCTCCCCAAAATAAAAAAACAATAAAAATTAAAATTAAAATTAAAGTAAAAAAGAGCAGCAAAAATTCCCATCTCTCCATCCCCCCTATTATTCATTTAATTTTTGTCCCATTTTTCTACTCATCTGTCCATACACCAGATAAAGGGAGTGTGAGCCACAAGGTTTTCACAATCACACATCACACCATATAAGCCATATAGTTTTACAGTCATCTTCATGAATCAAGGCTACTGGGTTGCAGATCAAAAGTTTTAGGTATTCCCTTCTAGCTATTCCAATACACTAAAAACTATAAAGGGATATCTATATAACACATAAGAATAACCTCAAGAATGACTTCTTGACTCCATTTGAAATCTCTCAGTCATAGAAACTTTGTTTTTTTCTTTTCCCCTTTTGGTCAAGAAGACTTTCTCAATCCTATGGTGCTGGGTTCAGACTCATTCCTGGTAGTCATGTCCCACATTGCCAGGGAGATTTACATCCCTGGAAGTCATGTCCTGTATAGGGATGAGGACAGGGAGTTTACCTGCAGAGTTGGCTTAGAGAGAGAGGCCACATCTGTACAACAAAAGAGGTTCACTGGGGGTGACTCTAAGGCACAATTATATGTAAGTTTAGCCTCTCTTTTGCAGTAATAAGCATCAAAAGGGCAAGCCCCAAGATTGAGGGCTTGGTCTTCTAAATTGGTAGTCCCCAATGCTTGGGAAATCAGGAATTTCCCAGGTGGGGAAGTTTAATATTTCCACATTTTCCCCCAGTCCCTCAAGAGGGCTTTGCAAATACATTTTTATTCTCTGCCCAAATTACTCTAGGATGTATTAGAGCTTCATACTAACCTGTACAAACAAACCAGAACTCACTCTCTATTCAAAGTTCCATGTAATTATGGTGTTTGAAAAAACTGACCATGTGAGTTAAATTATATATTGTGCTACAGAAAATGTAGATTTTGCACCAAATAAACATCTCTTCATTTGGTCTCACACAGAATTTGAAGTCTTAAAACACTGTCAATATTATCCTTTATCCTTTAGTCTGGTTTACCTTAGTCCTAACAAAGTCCATTTCACTCATATCTCTAATTGAAGTCTGATCTCTTTTTTAGATTCTTTAACAGTTGCTCTATGGGGTAATGCTGACAATCATAGTTGCCAAACTCTGGCTCTGAGTCTCAGGTGTCACACAGGTACTCTAAATTCAGGGACCAACCAAGTTATATACAAAGAGCTCAGCATCTCAGAATTTAGAAATAACCATTATGACTCAGGAATAGATACAACTGCTGTAAGAGCTTACAATCTAGGAACCTTTACCATAAACCTTCCCCTGATAACCTATGCTCTCAGATTCAGTTCTCAGAGTTTGCACATTATAGTTAATCTGTACTAGTGAGGCATCATGATGTTTGTCTTTTCATTTCTGGTTTATTTCACTCAACATACTGTCCTCAAGGCTCACTCACCTAGCTGCATAGCTCAAAGCTTCATTCCTTCTTGTAACCACTCCATATTCCATTGTATGTATACACCACAGTTAGCCATTCTGTTAATCAGTCAATGTATCCTTAGGCCACCTCCATCCATTGCAAATCACGAATACTGCCACCATAAATACCAGTCTGCAAATGCCCATTGATGTCCATGCTCTCAGTTCTTTGAAGTATATACCCAAAAATGGGGTTGCAGGACCACATGGCAACCCCATAATTATCTTCTTGTGGAAGCACCACACTGCCCTCCTGATGGACTGCCCCATTCTGCCTCCCCACCAACAATGAATAGGTACACCCTTCTCTATACATTTTCTGCAGCACTTGTATCTCTCTGTTTATTTTTTTAAACAGCTTTATTCACACAACATATATTCCCCTCCTAAGTAAACAATCAATGGTTTCTGTTATAATCAGATATTCATTCACCACCACAATCGATATGAGACCATTTCCACTTCTTCCACAAAGAAGAAGAGGAAAACAAGAACAAGAAAAAAAAGGATGAATAAAATGTAAAACAAAAAATAAAAATAAGAAAATAAAATACAATAAACAGTTCAGGCAATAAGAACACCCCCAAGAATCTCACACCCTTCCCTTATATCCCCTCTTTTATACATTTAGCTTTGGTATATTGCCTTTGTTGCAATTAATGGAAGCATGTTACAATGTTATTGTTAACTATAGAGTATAGTTTTCATTGATTATATTTTTTACGCAATACCATCCCATTTTCAACACCTTGCAGAGTTGACATTCATTTGTTCTCCTTCATGTAAAAATATTCTTATATTTGTACATTTAAGCACCATCACTGACCACTCTAGTTTTCACTAAGTTATACAGTCACAGTCTTTGTCTTTCCTTCTTGGGTCCTACATGCCCCTAACCTTCCTCTTTCAACTGTACTCAGAGTCAACTTTGTTCAGTGTACTTACAGTGTTGTGATACCATCACACAATATTGTGCTATCCATTTCTGGATCTATACAATCAATCCTATTGAACATTCTATACTCCTTCAGCATCAAATGCCTGCTATCTATACTCTTTCCATCTCCTGATAACCTGTATACCCTTTTACTTACCCTTACTGCTACTCTTCATTTCTACACCCTTCTCCAGACCTCTCTTTCTTGTCTTTTCCTATCTGTCTGTAGCACTCCCTTTAGTATTTTTATAGTGCTGGTCTCCTGTTCATGAACTCTCTGCACCTGTTTGTATGTAAATATTTTAAACTCTTCCTCATTTTTGAAGGACAGTTTTGTTTGATATCAGATTCTTGGTTGGTCGTTTTTCTCTTTCAGTATCACGAATATATCATACCTCTGTCTTCTTGCTTCCATGGTTTCTGCTGAGAGATTTGCACTTAGTCTTATTGAGCTTCCCTTGTACCTAATGGATTACTTTTCTCTTGCTGCTTTCAGAATTCTCTCTTTATCTTTCATATTTGACAATGTGATTAGCATCTTGGAGTATGTCTATTTAGATCAATTCTGTTAGGGGTACAGTGTGCTTATTAGACCCATAATTTTATCTCTTTTGTAAGTGTTGGGAAATGGGAAAAGGGATGGGAGGTAGGCACTGGGCACCCAAGCAAGTTCACTGTTTGTGATAAAACAAATCTGCTGGCTTCCAATGATGCTCTGTTTTTTCATTGGCCAACAAGAACTGGGTTTGTTTTAAATCTCTGTTTTAATTGTTCGGTCATCTGTATTTCTCAGCCAAAACAAGGCCAGGTTTCCATACAGGACATGTAGACCAGCTTCTGTGATCCTAAGAAAGAGTCTGGAGCATCTTTTTAAAAGTGTTTCAATTCCCTTGCACCTTCCAGACTATCCAGCAGATGGTCCTTTTAGGTATCTAATAAACCTCAGAACAGGCTGTGTCTACACAGTTGAGCTGAAACTGTGGGATTCCTATGCCCTCACACCGCCAGTCAAAATCTTGCTCAGTGCGGGGCTCCAGCCATGGCAGAGGACTTCCTTAGCTGACTCAATTCTCCAGCTGTCTCCCAGGCAAGGAAACAGCCACCTGCTGATGCTTCCCTCTAGGGTGGGGGGGAAGGGTTTTTGGACCCAGGGCTGAAAACAGTCTCTATTCACATTTTCTCAGTATCTTTGTCTCTAACTGACCTGGACCTTGAAATGTCCCCCCTATCCCCCAGGTCTTCAAATGGTGGGGGTATGTCTCACTGCTGTGAGAGATTTTATAGTCTGTGTCCCTGGTGGGAGGGGTCCCATCTGCTGGTTCTGTGCCTGTCCAACCTGAAACCAAGTGAGGGGGAAGGGAGAGGACCAGTGATCTGGATGGAAGATTCCTACCCGATATTTCTTCTCTTTGTTCAATTTGGCATTTGTAGGGTCTTTCTCCAGTCTATATCCTCCTTCAGAGTTTTACACAATTGAGAATTGTCGTTTTTTTCTACTGAATCTCTGGAGAGAAATTTTCAGTCACTGTTTACATTGCCATATTGATGACATCACCCCCAAAGAAAATATTTTGAAAGCTACCAGAAAGAAAATGTGTCTACCTACAAGGAAGAATAATTAGACTGATGACAGACACCTCAAAACCATGAGTTTAAGACAGAAAGTTATGCTGTACTCTATGCCAATGGGCCAAGAAAAAAACATCTGTCAACTATGCCCATCAATACAGTTGTTCAGGAACAAGGGCTGTCTTAGGTTGGTTTCTCCAGAAGCAGGTCCTGGGAGAAAGATTCAGGTAACTACTATGTGACTATCCAAATTGTGATCAAGATTCATTTTTATATTTATTTCTAATGTAATTTCCTGTTCAGAGGATGCACTCTGTTTTATTTTAATCTTCTATATTTATTGAGATTTGTTTTATAGCTAAACATGCTGTTTATTTTGAAGAATGTTCTATGTTTGCTTAAAAATAATGTGAATTATGCTTATCTTTTCATGTAATGTCATAAATGTCAGTTTGGTCAAGTCTGTTGGTAGCACAGTTAAGTATTTTACAACCTTTACTACCTTCCTGTCAACTTGTAATGAAAAAGGAGTGTTAAAATAACCAACTTTAATTGCAGATTTGAATATTACTTCTATTAATTTTTTTTTTAAATGTATTTTGAGTTCCATTTAAGATTGTACATCTTCCTTTGGAATTGAAACTCTTATTATGAAATGTCTTTATCTCTTTTAAGGAGATAGTTTACTTTCTCTGGTTTTGCATAGGTACACCTGTTTTTTTTTTTTTGACTTTCAATATTTTATTATTTATAAAGTTCTTTTCTCAAACAGTATGCAGTTGGATTTATAAATCTAATCTTTTTTAAATTTTTTAATATTTTATTATTTATTAAGTTTTTTGTCTCATATACAGGATGCAGCTGAATTTGTAAATCCAGTCTGATGATCTTAATCACTTAGAATATTCAGCTTAATACAAATCACTGATATACATTTATATATATATATCATCTTTACTATTTGTTTTCTAACTGGTCAATTTCTTATATCTCTTTTTACCTTCTTTTTTGCCTTGTTTGATATTTATTAAAAGTTTTTATTTTATATTTTCCTTTCATTGACATCTTAGTTATACATGCTCTTTAGCATTCTTTTGTAGATTAAAAAGTAATATCTAATGTTACAGCTCACAATTACTTGCATCATTGAGTTATTAAAAAATGTAGAAATTACCATTTTACCCTTTCTATGGTACTGCTGGAACATTAGAATCTTTTCATTCCATTTACTCTCTTACCTCCTTTTATATTATTGTTATGCATTTATTGCTACATACATTTTAAATTCCACAAACATGGCCATTCTTATTTTGTATTGTCAATATTCTTTCATGATACCTATATATAGCTTCTTTCTTGGTTTCTCCATTCCTTTTTTCATTTCCATGTTCTGTCCAGGATTGTTTACCTTCACTTGGTAAACTGCCTTTTATTTTTCTTTTAATGTGGGCCTGCTGAATATAATTCTCATCCATTTTTGTTTGTCTTTAAATAACTTTGTTTCTTCTTCATTGTTGAATGATATTTCTTGCTTGGGAAGGGGGAAAAAAGCTTTTATTCATCTATTTTAATGAAAGTTGAAAGGTGGCATTCCATTGTCTACTAGTTTAAAAATTTCTGATGAAAATGCAATTATTGGTCTTATTGTTTTTATTTACTACAATGTATCATTTTTCTGTCTTCTTTCAAAATTTTCTTTTTGCCTTTTATTTTCAGCAGTATGATTATATAATTATGTATGTGATGTTTTGTTGTGATTCTTTTCCTTGTAGGGATTCACTGAAGTTTTTTAATCTATGGGTTGCTCTCCTTTATCAATTTTGAAAAATTCTCAGCCACTGTTTCAAAATTTTTGGACTACATTTTATCTTTCCTTTCTGTTCTAGTTTGCTAATGCTGCCAGAATGCAAAGAACTGGAAATAGATTGGCTTTTATAAAAGGGGTTTATTTGGTTGCACAGTTACAGTCTTAAGGTCAAGAAGTGTACAAAAACAGAGTATCTTCACTGAAGTATGGCCAATGGCATCCAGAAAATCTCTGTTAGCTGGGAAAGCATGTGGCTGGTATCTGCTCCAGAGTTCTGGTTTCAAAATGGCTTTCTCCTGGGACATTTCTCTCTAGGCAGCATCTCCTCTTCCAAGTGTCACTCAGTTGCTCTTGGGGCATTTGTCCTCTCTTAGCTTCTCTGGAGTAAAAGTCTACTTTCAAAGGCCATCTCCAAAATATCTCTGTAAACTGCAGCTCCTCTCACAGCTCCTGTGCATTCTTCAAAGTGTCCCTCTTGGTTGTAGCAAGCTTGCTCCTTCTGTCTGAGCTTATATAGGGCCCCAGTGAACTAATCAAGGCCCATGCTGAATGGATGGGGCCATGCCTCCATGGAAACCATCCAATGAAAGATCCCATCCACAGCTGAGTAATCACATCTCCATGGAAACATCCTATCAAAAGTCTCCAACCCAATCAACACCAATATGTTTTCTGCCCACACAAGACTTCATCAGAGTAAATGGCATTTTGGGGGACATAATATATCCAAATCAGCACACTTTCTTTGTGACACTCCCAATGGACTGCATGCTAGGCTGTTTCACTTTGTGTCAAATAGCTCTCATTCACTGCTACTTTCTTCCCAGTACTTTTTCTCTTGTGTTTTGTGTTGTATAGTTTACACCAAATTGTTTTCAAGTTCACTAATACTTTCTTCTTCTGTGCCCACTCTTTTGTTAATCCTATATAATGACTTCTTATTAGTCATTGCATTTGCAGTTCTAGAATGTCTGTTGTATTCTTTTTTATATTTCATTTCTTTAATAAATTTTGTCATCTTGTGATCTGTTTCATCCAACTCTTTCTCCTTTCCTTAAAAATATTAAATATAGTTATTTTAAAGTTTTTTTCTGCTAACTCCAATATCTTGATCAGTTTTTGGTCTGCATCTATTGACTACTTTTTCTCTTATTTGGCAGTCATATTTTCTTCATTCTTGTATTGTATTCTAGATATGTTCTTATAAAAAGACTCTGGCAGCTAGGATATTGGCTTCCAACCAGAGGTGGGATCCTCTTTTGCTTTATTAAGAAAGTAGAGTGAGGAACTGATGACTTTATTCATAAGAATAATTGAGCTATGTTAGAACTGGTTTGCAGGTAATGTGTTGTGTACCTCTGGCTCACTAAATAAAAATCTCTGAGACTCTTGCATCTCCCTATTTCCTCAGCCTTGAAAGACTGCTGGAAATTCAGTTTTATCTCAGATATTCCTAGCCCAGTCCTCTAGTCTCTCAGTTTTTCACTTGTCTCTCTGACATTTTATGACCACTAAAATTTATGCTGTTTTCTTTTTCTTTCATTTCACCAATCTGAGTCCCTCTGTCTGAGAATAACCCAACCCTTAGCCACTGACTAGAACTCACTAACTCACCAAGATAAAACTGCAGCTGTTGATTATCAGTTGGCTTTTGGAAGAATTATTCCTGTTTTAGTTTGCCAGGGCTGCTGTAATAGATAACACACACTGATTGGCATAAACAAAGGTGTTTATTGGTTCACCATTTTGGAGGCTGGATGTCTAAAATCAAGGTATTGGCAGGCCATGCATTTTTTCAAATTCTATAACCTTTTGTTAGTGGCTTGCTTACAATCATTTTTCACTTGTCGATGAAAATTTGTTCCCTTCTGTATCTTCCTTTGGCTTCTACTCCTCTTGATTGGTTGTCTATCTAGATTTATTGTCTTTATGAGGACTCCAGTTATAATGAATTAAGGACCATTCTTATTTAACTTGGCTGCATCTAAGTAAGATGTTCAAATATCCTATTTAAAAATTAGTCAAAACCTTAACCTATAATATTATCTTCAAAGGTTCTATTTACAAATGGTTTCATACCTATAGGACCAGGGCTTAGGATTTGAACCTGTCATTTTGGGGGACATCATTCAATCTACCAAACTACCACAGTTTCCCTTCTAGAATTTTAATTTATGTAGTACTTGTCACTTCCATAGTTATCTGAAGTCTTTAAAATTATGTATTGTATTTCTATTATTCTTTTTCTTTGTGCAGTGAGTGTTTTGGCTTGCTGCAACTGACTACATCCTACCCAAAAGCAGCAGTCCCACCATTTTTCTTAATCTTTATGCTTTAATACTTCACAAGCATCTAAGGTAATGAGCCTTGACATTTGGACTTCAAGATTCTAAATTCATACTTTAATGAATATTTAATTTATCTTTTTAAAAACATTTGCAGTTTGACCATTTAAACATAGTAAATAGGGCAAGGATTTGTAATCCTCAAACTACTTCTGCTGTGATGTTTATTTGATGGTTGTCATTCTTCTGGATTTCATTTCACTCAAACGATTCATGGCACAGTCCACAATCTTTAGAGAATTCAGAACAATGTTTTTCAATAGCAGAAAAGCTAACTCTTGAAAGTTGTAGACATCAAAATAACAGAGATGGGCATACTCAGGCACCAAAAGAGTCTAATATTACCATGAAAGAGTGGCAGGCACATTTGCTTTTCACCATCCACCCATCAGCTATTAATGATGGTCAGGGCAGTATAGATGAATTGTATAGATAAATCTAGGGGTAATTCTCAAGTTTTCCATCAAAGGTTGGATTAAATCTTATAGATAATGGTTTAAAGAGAAAAACCAGTGATTCACTAACATGAAAACTTGAAAAATTTTTTTAGCAGTTCTTTTATAAAGATGCTTTTTTCTTTTAAGGACTTCTTAAACATGACCTATTCCTCCTGCTTATATTTGGTGAAATTTATATCTTATATGCTAAAAATTAGTCAGATGATTAAAGACAGCTACACAGCTACAAGTGTGGCTGGGAAAAATATGCTTTATTTTATCCAGCTGTGTGCCCAGATAAAATTCAAAATTTGCCTTCTAAGTAGGTCAGGAATAATTTGCATTGAATTAGGCAACTAGGAAACCCTGCAATAAAATTTTGTTGAGCAAGGTAACTATAGCATTATATAACACATTTACTGAAGATTACTCTTATGCTATACTTTTTTCTAGGCTATGGATGTGAGCAGGGGATTCAAAATGAAAAGCTGCATAAAATATTGCTCTTATTCTCAAGGAGTTGATAATCTAATAGGGACAATAAAGATGCATAAATAACCATAACATATGTTTTTCAGTAAGACGATTGATAGATGAGTTCAGGGGTGGAAAAGAATACTTTCAGAAGAGTCTTGGATAGCTCCATTAAGGAAGACATTTTAAAGCAGAGAAAACTCATGGCCATAGTCAAGAAGTTGAAAAAATTCTGGGTACCTGTAAGGAAAATCAAGTAGTTCAGTTTGCCTGGAGTATATATGCTAATTGGGAAAAACTGAATTCAAATCTGGAAAGGTAGAATATGGCATTAATGTAACAGGCCTTAAATGTCAGACTTTGTTCTTTATTCATTAAGGAATGAGAACCATCAAAAATTCACAGCCATAATGCTTATTTTTTTGTGTATATGGCATGTTGAATTTTCTATTACATTTTATGCACATTTCATCCTTGAAGTCACATATTAAAAATACTGCTGGAATTAAAGCTGTGGGTCTTACTCCACACATACTTATATGGACTTTAAGCTTCTAATGATTCTCTTTGGCTAGATTGGGGGATGGGCCATTTTTATGAAAAAGTCTCTGCTTATGCAAACATCTCATCTAAATTTTCAAGCAGACTCTCCATGTTAAGATGACAGACTATTCTTACAGATTTATTTTAATTCCCTGCTCTACTAAATTAATAGTAATGGGATTATATATTTCCATATAGTATGACAGAATAGAAAAAAGGAAAAGACAAAAAAGTTATGGAAGTTGGAAAAAGTAGATGATTAGAAAATGACATGGCAGACCCCAAAACACTGCATCTTAAAATAACAGTGGGGAAAGTTTAGAACCAACCTGGTTTACACTGAAGAATTACCAGAAGGCTCAGGAATTCACAGTGCTAGGTACTTTTTACAAGTTGGGTAAAAAAGCATAAGTTAATTGGATAGGTCAAAATTTGATAAAAGAAGTTGGATTCCCGTATCCCTACCATCATTCTGTGCAGCTCAATGACTGTGCTCTCTATCCCTTTCAAAATACTGAAGGTTCAGTCTCTAGAGAAGGCAAAATAGAATGTGTCTGAACTGAAGGAGATCAGATGAGATGTGAATGGATAGTTGCTGGGTGCTAATATGCCAGGCTCTCCTCCCACTTATTTCTCTCCAGGAATAGCTTTAGAAGATAATTTCCTCAAGAGTCTGATGGTCATTATACATAACTCTAAATTTAGATTCTTATGAAAATTCTCACCTAGATCACCTTATAGAAAAACTAAAAGTCAATGAACCCATCCATGCACTTGGATCTCTTACACAGTTTTGTTGTCTCCCACTTTTACGCAAGATCATCCAGCCTAGGATTCGTAGAGAAGTGAGGAAGGGCTTCCCATGGAAGACAGAATCCACACAGAGGAAAATACCTTGGAGGAAAAAGAGCCTATCAAAGGGAGAACACTGAAAAAACTAACCTATCATAAATTTTATTTTCAGAGAGGGAAACAGAAAAAAAATGTAAGCACTTAAGATAAAAAGAAGAGACAGAGATTAATAAATACCTTATGAAAATAAGATATTGTAAAGGAAAAATGTAAAGCTTAATGTAAAGGCTAGAAGATAAAGTTGTAGAAAAATACCAGAAAGTAGTGACCCCAGCCCCATATATATATATGGAGAGAGAGAGAGAGAGAGAGAGAGAGAGAGAGAGAGAGAGAGAGAGAGAGGAGAGCAATACAAAAAGAGGGAGACAGAGACAGACATGGATAGAGAGAGGATAGAGAGAGATTGAAGATAAGAAATAAAAAAAATAACACAATATTAGAGAAACAATCCAGGAGGTCCAATATAAATACATACATTTTGACGCAGACAGAAACAGAGAAAACAGAGGAGAAAGGAGACAGAATAGTTATACAGACAGCAGAAGAAAATATCACAGTAAAAGAATAGACACATATTTCCCAACTGAAAGGGACCATGAGCTCAGAACGAAATGAATGAAATTAAACCCACATTAAGTTATGATGAAGTCTCTAAATATTGAGGGTAAAGAGAAAATCTTACAAGATGTGAGTGGGGGAGCATAGATAAAACAACAACAATTCATGCACAAAGGGTTAGGAATAAAAATGGCATCAAGTTTCTCAACAGTATCACTTAAAGCTTGAAGATAATGGACACTCCAAATAGCTGAAGGAAAAGTATGTCCATTATAGAATGCTATACCCAGCTAAATCATCAATCAAGCACAAGGAAGGGTAGAATAAAGAAATTACTTCCGGATATATAAATTCTAAAAGTAAAACTTATTATTCAGTTATTCTTCATTTGGAAAACTACTGTAGAATGTGTTGAACCAAAACAAAGAAGTAAAACACTAAAGAGGATGGAATGAAGGAAATTGGGCTTTCAATACAGAAGTCACGTGAAAGGAATCCCCAGTATGCAAGTGAAGGAAGATGCCTGATAAAAGCTGTAAACTCTCCTTAGAGAGCAGCCCATCAAGATCATGCATGTCAGAAGATTCCATGAGACAGACGAAATGGATAGAAATCTGATAGGTGTGTGTCATGAGAGGAGACAATTGGATAATTGGTAGTTTGGGTATGAATTAGTAATCACATTAAGAAAGTAAGCCAGTCAATAATTAAGGAAATTATTAACCCCAGGGAAGAAAATGTTTGATTTTGAAAGGAAAAATTTATTATGTGGCTCAATTATCAATAGCTTTACATAGTCACAATTATGTTAACACTGAGTATTAATGTACAATTTTGATGGAACTATGTTGTGAGTTTGAAGGAATGCAAAGGACATGTGTGTGATGGGAGCAGAGAGAGGAAATATGCTAAAACCTCATCCTCCTTAGTGGGACATCAATAGATAATGTCTAAAACAAAACCAATAAACAGCAAACCAAGCATGTTACCTAGAAAAAGTGGAGATGAATACCAAAAGAATCACCTAATAGAATTGAATTGGTTGCCTCTGGGAAGGGTGGGAGATGGTTATCACTGTTTCTCAGAAGAAACCTTGTAAAACTCTGACTCTAAGCTGTGTGCATGCACAATTTTGATAAAAATATAAATTAAAACTAAATAAGATGTTTCAGGGATGACTTTAGTAATATATGATAATTATCAAGGAGTTGGAAGTGTATGAGAGAAAGAACACTGGCTTACCAGCAAGACACAACTGAGTTCAAATGTCACTTCCACAACTATTTAGCTGTATGGCAATAATAAAAGTGGTGTAATTTAGCCAGTGTTTACTGTATACTAGGTGATTCAGAGTTATTTTATCACCTTGTTCCAGTTTGCCAATGCTGCCGGAATGCAAAATACCAGAAATGGATTGGCTTTTATTAAGGGAGTTTATTTGGTTACACAGTTACCATCTTAAGGCCATAAAATTCTAAGGTAACACATCAACAGTCGGTTACCTTCACTGGAGGATGGCCAATGGCGTCCAGAAAACCTCTGTTAGCTGGGAAGGCACGTGGCTGGCGTCTGCTCCAAGTTCTGATTTTAAAATGGCTTTCTCCCAGGACATTCCTCTCTAGGCTGCAGCTCTTCTTCAAAATGTCTCAATTGCTCTTGGGGCATTTGTCCTCTCTTAGCTTCTCGAGGCAAAAGTCTGCTTTCAAAGGCCATCTCCAAAATGTCTCTGTAAGCTGAAGCTCCTCTCTCAGTTTCTGTGCATTCTTCAAAGTGTCCCCCTTGGCTGTAGCAAGCTCGCTCCTTCTGTCTAAGCTTATACAGTACTCTAGTAAACTAATCAAGGCCCATGCTGAATGGTCAGGGCCACACCTTCATGGAAACTGTTCAATCAGAGTTATCACCCACAGTTGGGTGGAGCCCATCTCCATGGACACAACCTAATCCAAATGTTCCAACTTAACCAACACTAATATGCCTGCCCACACAAGATTGCATCAAAGATAATGGCATTTTGGGGGACAATACATTCAAACTGGCACACACCTCTAGTCATTATAAAGGCACTGTGAAATATTAATACTATTACCCATACTTTTTCAAAGGAAAATCTGAAGCTTTAGAGAATTTGCATTGTTGAAGTTTACACAGCTAGCTAGTCCAAATTCGAATGATGTTTTTGGATCCAAAACTCTTTATAACAGTCTAGAAAAATTAAATGTTTGCATTGGTTTGGATTTGCTTTGAAGCAGACCCCAGACAAAGATTTGAGTGTAGAGGGTTAATTTGGAACTTGAAGAAACACTGGGAGAGGAGCAAAGATGGGAGAAAGGGAAGGAAAGGCAGGCAGCCAATAAAGGGTCTGCTCTCTCAAGCCAGGTACCACCATGGGCAATGGGAGTTTAATCCTGCTGGGGAAACTCTGAGATTCAGGGAAGACCATTTATTTCATAGGTATTGGACCAGGAAGAGGGAAAACTATGCATAAAGTCCCATCAGTCATTGGTTGGAGGAGAGTTTTAATTCTCTGAAACTTCTGGCTTGCTACACAGGCAGGCTGTGGCTGGCCAGGTGCTGGCAACTGGAATTCAGGCTGTCGATGCCTGCAATGATAAGGGTTTGGGATACAGGCACAGCACTGGCAGCATTTTCCAGAGGGATCTAACAAATAACTCCCAGATCTCAGTTAACTGACCAAATAAGTTTTTCTTGCTTCTATAACGATTCAGTGAAGGTCTGTGTAGGAATTCGGGGATATGGATTCTAAGCTGCAGAGCCCTTCACAATCGAATTGTCACCCATTAGTTTCTCTGTGGTATTCCAGAGTCTTGAGGGCTTCTTCTGGATCCTGTGCATCTAGATAGCCCATGAGTGAAGAGAGGATGGATAGCTGCTATAGGAAGTTTTATGGGCAAGTCCTAGAGGTAGTATACAACACTTTTGCCTACATACCAGTAGCCAAAACTCAATCACAACATTGCATCTATTGTTAGGAAACATTGGAAATGTGGTCCAAATATTTGCCCTAGAAGAAAAAAAATTTAATGGTGTTCTAATTTGCTAATGCTACCAGAATGCAAAACACCAGAGACAGATTGGCTATTATAAAAGGGGGTTTATTTGTTTACACAGTTACAGTCTTAAGGCCATAAAGTGTCCATCTTCAAACTGTCTCACATCTGCAGCTCCTGTGCTTTCTTCAAAGTGTCCCTCTTGGCTATAGCTCCTCTTCAAAACATCACTCACAGCTGCACTACATTCCTTCTGTTATGTCAGCTCATTTATATGGCTCCACTGATCAACTTAGACCCACCCCGAACGGGCGGAGCAACACCTCCATGGAAATTATCCAGTCAGAGTCATCACCCACAGCTAGGTGGGGCTCATTCCAAAGAAACACTCAAAGAGTTACAATCTAATCAACACTGATAATGTCTGCCCACGCAAGATTACATCAAAGATAATGGTGTTTGGGGGACATAATACATTCAAATTGGCACAGATGGGAATCAATTACAGCCAACCAATAGTTATTACAACATACTGCTTCCCATAAGCTTACCTTCAAGTGCTTAATAAATATAGATAAAATATACAAACATACACATATATACATACATACATATATACATATATATGTATATATATACATACACACACACACACACACACACTGCTCCATCTGGCAATTACAAACTATTCAATAAACATTCACCTTTGTAGAAAACATCTACACATTGGCTCATCATTTTTTTCCATTTTACACTAGAAACAAACACATTTTAGTTAAGTTTCACAGGAATATAGTATCTATCTTAATTTTTTCAACAAGTTAAACTATAGCATTCTATGTAGGAATTTATCTTCCATATAATTTAACAAAAACTCACCTGGCATTTTAGCCAAGAAATTTGCAAGGCATTTATTATACATGTTTGTTTTTTCCAAACATTAAAGAACAATAAAAAATACGTGCTAGCCTGAATATTTTTTAAATTGTTGATTCTTTGAACATTTTTAAACACCATCTATATATCAGCAGAGACACATTTCTTTATACTGAAAGTTTTCCTTTATGAAAGGTCATTTTCACATTACATAAAAGGTATTTTGTCTGTTGCTATCAAATTCACCTTGTATGGAAAGCTTGTATGTTAGAGCATAAAATAACTGAATTTCAGTGAACTAGAATCTTGACCTTAAATTCTTTTTTGTAAGTTATGGGTATGATGAAAGAATAAAAATATGTACAAATCACAATAGGCTTTTTTTTTTAAAGCCTACAATTGCAAAATTAATGCTAAAAAACCAGGAAAGATGTATACATTTGTTAAGTATAAGTTTAGTTTATCTAAAGCACATATTGTTAACTTCCTGATGATTTGGCTGACATGTAGACAAATTGCAACAATGGAACTATAATTCCTCCTTTGCTAATGAGAGAGAGAGAGAGAGAGAGAGAGAGAGAGAGAGAGAGAGAGAGAGAGAGAGAGAGAGAGAGAGAGAGAGAAACAGAGCAGGAACAAGTACATACAGAAAAGGACAGAAATAGAAATTTGGGGCTCTGTTATATCTCAGTGAACTGTATCTTCTTCCTCTTTGATGAAATAAAAGGTCAAGGGGAGGTAACATAGAGTCAATTTTCCCCTGGAAATGAATCTCCTGCACCCATCCCCTTTGAAGTCTGGGCTCTGGAAATGAGTACAGATGCCATTGTTGTAACCAGAGTGTTTTGCTATCCTATTGAGCCATCAGTCCAATGCCTGAGTGCCTAGAAGAAAAAATCATATTATGATGCCCTGATTTGATATAGCTGGGAAATATAATTGTGGTTGAGGTTCTTTGTGTGTCCATTTATTGGGATGACCTAGACCAGTGGTTTTCAATGAGGGGTGATTTTATCTTCAGAGAAAAATTCAGTTTTGGTTGTTAAAACTGTAGAGAATAGGCATTCATCTGTTATTTGTTGGGTAGAGGACAGGGATGCTGCTAAACATCCTGTAAAGTACAAGACAGTCTTTCACAACAAAGAAATATTTGGCCCCAATTATCAATAGTACCAAGATTGAGAAACCGTGGCCCAGAACTATAGTCTTTCATAAACATAATATATGAAAATAGTCCCAATTTGTGTGCTGGAGATTAAAAATCAAGGATTAGTTTCAATTTGTCAGGTCCTATTTCTATCTTAAAATACTTGAAAATGAATTATGCATTGAAACTGGTCCCCATTTCCCCTTTGCTTTAAACCCTGCCACAGAGAACAAATTACCTTTCATTTAATTCCATTTTCTCTTTCTCTGTTTATTTAGGACTCTCAGTTTTTTACATACTCCCTACCTTTGCCCTCGAAATACCAAACCCTTTCCCCACACTTGTGCTTGCCCCAGATATTACTCACTGGATCAGCATCCATTCAAAGGCAGGACATATCAGGAAAACAAGGGCCCTATAGGGTGAGAGTGAACATTTATCTCTCTCATTTCCCTCCCCAAAGTTGCAGTAGTGTCTTTTTCTCCATCAGGCAGACACAGTCAAGGGAAGATGGGTGAGACATCAGATAGACCAGATGGCAGTGCCATCCCCTCTGTTTTCCATTGTTTCTTCCCACTCTGTTTCATCGACTTTGTCACTTGGCTTGATGTATCTCACCAGGGCTTCTGATTTGACCGGTTCACTTATGAATGATGAAGTTGTTATTTGGTATTAATATTTCCTTTAAGCAACATTGCTTTCTGAAGTTTGGTGGATTATCAAGCTGCAAATCTGGTCTGAAGTTAAGTGGTTGTGTTCTATTTCAAGAGTTCTTGAGTTTTTTGAGCTATTTGAAAACATGAAAGTGTTGATTCAAGGAACTATCTTTTATCTTCAAATAGCCTATGTGTTGTAAAACTTTCTGTAGTGATTCAGCTAAATGAGATCAACACCTACCCACATTCTGGAGAGTAGTTTGAAAGGTAGGGAGCAGAAATCAGATAATAATAATATTTTTTTCCATATTACATAAACACAGCCCATACTTTTATCATCTAGAAAGTCATATCCAAAAAGTAGCCAGCTATAAGGAAAATGTTCAAAAATTGATCAGGGTGATGAATGTACAAGTATATGATGGCACTGTGAACAGTTGATTGTACACCATGGATGACTGTATGGTATATGAATACATCTCAAGAAAACTGTAAACAGGGAAGGTAACACCAAACTCACAGTGTTGTAATAATTGTGCATGTGCATACACATGTGCATACCCACATACACATTGAATCTAGTGCAGTCTTCTGCACAGAGTCAATAGATGTTTTCTCCAAAATACTTTAGTTCATTCTCACTGTAACCAATCAAGATTCAGAAACTGAGAGGATTAAGCAAACATTGGATTAGAATTAAGAAAAACCTCACATTAGAGTCTTGCTGTTTTACTTTGTAGCTATCTCAATTTAGAGAAGCTATCAGACTTCTTAGGGATACAGTTTCGGTGTAGTAAATAAGAATACTGGAACATCAGTGATTTTTACACTATTGTGTGCTTTCAGACAACTAGTCATGAGGCTCGGTTCAAATTGAAGCTCACTCAGAAACCCAACATATAGAAGGGGTAATTCAGGGAATTTTCTAATTAAAGGGAGTTGTAAAAAGCTTTCTGTGGGCTCTGTAGAACACAACTTGAAAACCAATGGGTTTTATGATCTTCAAAGCTCTTTCAGATCTAAAATACTGTAGCAGCTTTGGTCCTATATACAAAAAGGATTGATTAACATGGTCATTCTAACTGGCTAACTGGTGATGTATATGAATTGTGCTATTTCAATAGCAGAAAGATGCCTGAATATTGAGAAGGATGGCAACATTAGAAGTTAAAAAGTTTTGTTTCTGGTATAATACACAACAATTCCTAGCTATGAAAAAAGACAAGATAATATGAATAGAATTCCTTTGTAAAGTCTAATTCTTTGTGATTACGCATGCATATGTGCATATTGTTCTTAGTAATCATCACTCCCTCTATCTCTAGATTGTCACCCATCCCTAATATACATTGCCAAACCACTAATTGCAAAATAAGCATATTGGGTTTTGTGTTTTGCTTCAAAGACAATATCTTGGAGTATCCAGAGTGACATTCAGAATATGATGAATTCTGGTCCTGGTTCTCAGATATAAAATCAGAACTTAAAATTCAAAAAAGATTATGATTGAAGACAATTGATATATATTATTTTCTCCACATCATCTTGTTTATTTTCTTTGTAGTTTTTCATCACAATCTGAAATTTGACTCTTCATCTATTTATCTCTTTTCTATACTGCCATCTCACTAGACTATAATCTTAAAGAAGACAGGGAGCTTGTAGTTTGTTCAATGATTTATCGACCACAGTCAGGAAAGCACCTGGCACAAACCAAGAATTCAATACAATTTTCTTAAATTATTGTAAGATTACATTTTAGAGTTTTGTATGGTAGATTTTTCATCGTAGGTTAGTAAGGATGACAAGACTTACCTCTTCATCATGTCACAGTTATCAGTCAACGTGATCAAAATACAAGCCCTAGAAGCTACCAAATTATTTGCAGTAGTGGATATTATATAGGGCTTTAGTATCCTAGGGCTGCTATAACAAAGTTCCACCAAGTGGGTGCTTTCAAACAACAGAAATTTCTTGTCTCATGGTTCCAGGGTCTAGAAGTCTGAATCAAGGCAGCAGGGCCAGGTACTCCTAGAGTCTGGGGGGTTCTGGCCGTGGCTTGCCTTGTGGCACAGCTCACTCTCTGCCAACATCATGTGGCTGTCTTCTCAGTCTGACTGTGTCCAAAATTCCTCTCCTAATAAGGACATCAGTCATAGTACATTAGGGTCGCCTTAATTCAGTTTGGCCTTATCTATAAACATTTTCAAAGATCCCATTTCCAAAGAAGATCACATTCGCAAGACCAGGGTTAGGACTTGAACAAAATTTACTCCATAACATATAGATTATGAAAAATTTTGAAGGGTTAATATGGCTGAAGTATGCTTTGATATTCTTTTAAAATGCAGTGTCCTTACCACATGTTTATGAAGTGTGAGATTCAAGGCCACTGCCGGTAAACCCAAAAGCACTTTAGGTCTTTTATAAAGATGTCTGAATCTGGCTAAACATTTTTTTGTGCAGTCTCTGGAGATATTATTTAACTTAAATTTCCAAGGGATCTTTAGGCCTATCAAACGTCTCTTGCAAAGTGTATTTTAGTTTATTTGAAGTGGAGAGTGAATGCGTGATAAATTTTGTTTATTTTTCAGCTAGGATAAATTAGAGAGAAGCAAGTTCCTGGCACGATGTTGTTAATTGGCTGCTGACAATTTAGACTGGGAGTTCAAAGAATTAATGTTTGAGCAAGTTTGCAATGTATCAAAATGTGACTATTTTTGAGAAGCTGTGCTTCAAACTCTCAAAGTGCATAAATGACTGGTATAAGTAATTATGAACCAGATCTGCTTTGGTCTTTGAAAAACTAAAGAATTCTTATGACAAATTTCAAAAGACAGTGTGTAAACTTTAAGAACAGAATTGTATTTACAAGTGTGCATTATTTGGTTTTAATAATTTTTTGTTAGATTCCTCCTTATTAAATTTTCTGCATAATATTTAAAAACATGTTTTCAATTCAGACAGATTACAACTGAAAGCTCAGCTCTGGCACTTAATAATTGAGTGGCTTTAGGCAAGTGTTTCAGTTTTCTGCTAATGCAAACACCATGCAAAGGGTTGGCTTAAACAATAGGAATTTATCAGCTCATGGTTTTGAGGCTAGAGAAAAGTCCAAATCAAAGCATCATCAAGGTGATACTTTCTTTCCAAAGACTGGCATTCTGGGACTGGCTGCTGGTGATCCTTGGTCCTGTGCTCCTCTAACACATGGCAAGGCATATGGCGGCCTTTCTGGCCTCTCCCTTCTTTTCTTTGTTCCACTCATCTTCAGCTCTTGCTTCCATGACTTTCTACTAACTGAATTTCATTCTACTTATAAAGGACCCAAGTAATAGGAGTAAGACCGACACTGATTGGCTTGGGCCACAGCTTAACTGATGTAACCTCATCAAAAGGCCCTACTTACAATGGATTCACACCCACAGGAATGGATTAACTTTAAGAACATGTTTTTCTGGGATACATATCTCCAAACCACCACAGCAAGTTATTTCATCTTTCTAACTCTTATTTCCTTATGGGTATAATTCATGGTGGTACATACATTTCATAGAGTTACATTAAAAATAAATGATAAATTATATGTAAATGTCTTTGGGGCTATTGCCTGACATTTTATGTATTCAATTCAATTTTTCTGTTTTTGTGTGAAAATTTGTGTCTGTGTGTGTGTATGTATGTGTGAACTCCTTAAGGGCTTAGGTCTTTTGGATGTCAATTTCTAGCTAAATTAATGTCTATATTTATTTTAAATTCACAATTGTGATGATTTACTCCTCATCAAAACGGCACATTATTTTAGGCAATTTTTTACATTATTAATATTTTATTAAAAAGATTGTACATCTACTACGAGAAGAGTTTTTGTTGTTGTTGTTGTTTTACCTGTAAGAAAATTACCAAAAGAAAAATTTTAGGTGTTTTTTTTTAAAATAAAGGACTTCCTACTTCATTTAAAATGATAACAAGGCTGTTTATTTGTTGTTAAATGAACAGTTTGCTTTTATCTGAGGATAAGTTATACAGTTTTCTATAAGTCTGCTTAGCAGATTGGGTTTTCTAGGTAGCAGATTATGAGATAGACATTTTGTGGAGAAATGTTATTCAGCATTGGTCTGGAGACCAACAACTGTGAAGAAAGTGTGGATAAAGCAGTGTTGGGCAGTGGGAGATACTGGACTGTGGTATAGTAACAACAAAGCTTTTAGGTGACATGTGGGACTTTGTACCCCTGCATTGACTGGTTATTGAATGCAGGCTGCCCCAGGAAGGGGCTGTCTTCAGATGAGGGCAATCAGTGGGAAAATGGCACATGGTGTGATATAACATGTGATAAGAAACTGATGACAAGTTATTTAGGATCTCATGTCAGTAGAGAAAACATTTCATTAGTCATTAAATAGCAATGCCAGATGAGGCTCTTCAGGGTGGAAAGGAAAAGCCATATCCAGAAAATGTATCAATGCTAATCAGAAAGAATAACTTCTCCTTCCACAGTAGAATGTATCTAATGCTCTCAGTCTTCCACTAAGTGGCTATTTGGGCCTCTGGAGGGATGGTGAAAACTAGCTCAAATTCAGAAATTAGGGTATAAATTGTAATCTTTTATTGGGGTAGCTATTCCTAACTTCCTAATCATCAATCCTTTTGGATCATCAGTTCCTTCTAGCTGCACAGATTGAGAAACACTCTTGATGGCTACCCATCTATCTTGATCAGATGAGCAACATGTTCTATTACCTAATTTCGTGGCTCTCCAATTTATCTGGCAACTCTATAGGCATAGCAATCCTGTTCAGGTTAAGAATTCACTTTTTCCACCTTCTCTGAGACTCTGCTACTTTTATAATCAAATCCAATTCTCCATCCTAAAGCTTTAGGAGATGGGAGTTTCTTTAAAATCTCTCTTAGGATTCAATCGCTGCTTAATCACCCACAGTATTTCATTTTCCCAGAATTATCTATTTCCCCTGTAATATCCATCCAATTCCTTATAAATATCTTATGTGTTTCTTAAAAGCCTGACACATTGCCAACATCAGAGCATTCTCTTCCAGCACGTCACATGTTCCCAGAGTGAAAGTTTTAACAAATTTCATGGCCACTGCATTCCAGGAGATTTCCATGCTCTATATGCTGCCATGGATGGGGACCTTATTGCCAGCCAACCAACAAGTGATCCAGTTTTTTATCTTGGACCACTTCTGGTATTAACTATTGCAGATTGTGTTTTCCCACTTCTCAGATGGAGTATGCAGGAAGCTTATTAGTTAGTACTCTTGGAAACCACACCTGTGAGGAAGTGAATAGGGCAGAAATGGTTAGAGGGAGACCTTAGCCTGAGATGCAGTCACAGCAAACATGAGCTCTGGAGCTGGAAGGGTCCTGCAGAGCTCTCCTCTCAGTGGATGTGCATTGCCTCTGGAAAAGAGTATTAGCTTTGGCAAGGTAGCTCTCTTCATCCTTGGGAAACTGTTGGGAAAAAGGAACCACCTTAGAGATGTAATCTTTAGCAGCTGGGAGGAGGGATGCTTAGTCCCACACTGCATGTATGTGTATGTCTGTGTGTGTGCTCATGTGTGCACATGAGTGTGAGCTGAGTGCTATGGGTCAAATGACATCTTGATATGTTGAAGTCCTAACCACTGTCATGTTGAAAACCTAACCACTGATACTATGAATGTGACCTTATTTGGAAATAGTGTCTGGGTAGATAATCAAGTTGAAGCCAAACTGCATTAGAATGCATCCTAACCCATATGGCTGGTGTCCTCATGAGAAGAGAAGAGACACAGACAGAAGGAAGATGGCTACATGAGGACGGAGGCTGAGACTGGAGTTACAGAACACCAGGCATTGCTGACCACCCCCAGAAGTGAGAGCCTTCAAAATTCAGACTCAGGAATTCAACATCACTCTCACTGGAATTTCCCACCTACATCCCACCCTACAAATTCTGACTTGCTGGCCTCCATGATCACAGAAGACAATTCCTTACAACAAATCTCTCAATAGGTTCTGAGGACTGGAAGAAGGCTTAAAAATCATAAAAACTATCTACTGTTATCTGTATTTTCTAAACAATATTGAATTTTAAGGTGATTTATTTTAAAAGCACTCTTTGAAATAGCAGGAGAACATTATATACACTTCCCTGAATAAAAAAGGGGAGTACTTTCCTTATCCATAGAGTTTGCTGATACCTGGCAGCAAATATGACATAGGTTATCATGGCCCATGGTCTTATTTGGATCAGTATTGTATTAAACAAAGTAAGGGGAAAAGTTTATTCTTTCTTTTCCTTTAATGCAATTAAGTCACATACTATCCAGGTTTGACAAGAAGATTCACTTGCATTCACTCACATTGGGAGATGATACTGATTTCTAACTTTTATATGTGAGATTTTAGTAGGGAGACACTTTCATCTCAAGTGCTTTCATGTGTATTTCCCTCTGTGAACATTTTTTTTAGCTTCTACCATCAAATCTGCAAGTTCCCCCATTGCCAATGATAGCATTTTATCTTATTGCTTCCCCACAGTAAATTCCAATTTTGCCCTTTCTTGGCTGTCACCACCTTTCTCCCACACCTGTTTCAATTTATGAACTATATGCTGTAGTCACAGATAGGAACCACTGTAGAGATATGATTTCTCATAAAAAACTCATAAATTTGAATTTCTCTGTGCTTCAAAATAATGTGAAGGCATTGATTTTACAGAAAACCTCAACAGAGACTGATAGTCCCTCTTTATTATCATTATTTAGGCAATGAGAGATGAAGTTTACTGCCTTATAAAATAACCTGTATCCTTACTAGGATAGCACTACCTAGTATTTATGATTTTAAACAAACCATGGTAGAGCTATGGTAAAATAATTCAAGTGCTGTAATTGGTCTGTAATGTATGCATGCTCAAGAAATCAAGGGAAATATACATTTTTATGTTGTGCAGCCTCTATCGAATAAAATGTTCACTTCATAAAACAATCAAATATTCACCAAGAAATCAGTATGCTAATTTACATATTATTTTCATTTTTTGAAAACCCAAGATATTTGAATTTTTAGAAGTTATGCTTTGAAATTAACAGAAACCTAAAATCAAACTAGTTTAAATAAAATTGAAAATTGCTTGGCTTATTAACTGAACAGACAAAAGATAGCTCTGTTTAGTTTCAGGCTTGGATTGATTCAAAAATAAAAGAATTTGACTGGGACACTGTTTTTCTATCTCTACTTCTCAGCTCTGTTTCTATAGAATAGGCCTAATCTTTCTTTATGTTTAAAGTACAAATGCCATTATTTCCTGGAACTTCATTAGTTTTCCTGTGTAAGTCAAGTGTGAAAGGCTCTCCTATGGTAGCACATTCTTGATGATAGGGAAGGGGTGAATTCCACAATGGGAAATCAGATAATTTTTAGGGGAAGTGGGAAAATGGATTTAGGGGAAGTCAATTTATATCTGTATCTCTCTCTCTATATATATACATATATAGAGAGATAAGCATGCAGGCAAAATTGAGGTAATGCTGTGCTGTTCTATCTTGCTCCTTGCTCTATCTTGCCTGGCATTTTATCAAGAATATTTTCCATGTCAATAAATAGCCCACAGAAATGTCAGGCTTTCATATGAAGGTGACATGAAGAAAACTCTATCTCAATTTCCCATTGGGGATCTCTGTTCAGTTCCATGAGGCTGATGAATGTTAAAAATTGCCTCTCAGTCTTTGTGTTATTGTTAGATTTCATCATTTTTCTGTCATCATAGAAGTTTTTTTTGTGGTAATTAGGAAGATGTTGAATCTAGAGCCATTATTCAGATGCCATTTTAATTATTAATTACAATTCTACATTGGGTATTGGAGGTAGAATTGGAATACTAGAGCTATAATGAATCAGTGAAGATCAGGAATTACAGCAAAGTTGATTGGTTTTTCATTGATGGAAAAATGATATAGAATATTTAATCCTATTTACTTGCAATTGTTTGAAGGAGCATGATGACTTACAAAGAAGCCAAGCAGTTGTGACATGTACACATATTTCTTAATGAGAAAAGACTTGATCAGAATAAATGTAATGGCAATGCAGCACTTAAATCTTCCCTCAGTGTGGTATTTTGGTAGTATATATATTTCTCTCTTGTGACAGAAATACAATACATCCTACATCTTCCCTGATTTTATAGCATCTGCTTTAGTACTGTATTCTGAAAAATGCTTATCACCATGGCAATAGTGTACTAAACAGAGATCCATTATGCAAGTTTTGTGTCTTTTAGCAGGTAGATATAATCATGGAATATTATTTTTGGCAAGTCTCATTTGAGATAATCTGGAGGTCAGCTAACTATATTTTGTGACCCACATTCAGCTCTTTGAAGGCCAAAGCTGGCTTCACCCATTGTTTTACTCATTTCTTATTGCCTATGGCTGCCTTCATACTACAAAGACAGAGCTGAGTAGTTGCCTCAGTTATTGGATGGCTTACACATCTGAAAATATATACTAAACTGACTCTATATAGAAAATGTTTGCCAACCCATGATTGAAACCACCACTGACAAATAAATTCCCTATTATGTGAAATCTTGGATAAACTAATGAAAATTTCCTGTAGTGCAATTTGGGGGATTGGAGAAGAGCATGAAAAAGGAACATTGCTTTGGGTTTCAAAGGGACCAGTACTGGAAATCACACTCAGTTTAAAAATAAAGGAGTAACATGGTACTATGGAAGGAAGGATAGTCTAAGAGATGCTAGCTAACTATATCTTTGGGTAAATCATTTAACTTCTTAGTTAAGATTACTCCTTTATGAGTCAAGAAAGCCAAGCTTTCAGGAGCCATGGGAGAAGCTCTGAGTGCCCTTCCTGGTCCCTTCCTCATTCCCTACCCATGCCCATTTGGAGCCTGAAGGACTGACTTGGGAAATGCCTCTCCAGCATGCCTCCCTCCCAGAATTTGCAGTCCAGGAAAAAATATCTTGAGACAACAAAAGAAGAGTAAGAAACATTTGAGTTGGGTGTCCTGGAACAGAGGTTTACCTGCTTAAAGTCCTGTTGTGGAATACCCAGGAGAGGGAGAAGTTCTGTTTCCTCAGAAGAAGAAGAGAGATTCAAAATCCTATAAACAGGGATTCTTCTAAGGCCATCAGCAAGCACAAGTCCAGGACAAGACACAGGCCCAGAAAAGACTGGGGGAAACTTGCACTTTGCATTTGCCTTGGGCTGACCTTGATATGAGGGCTAAACTCTGAAGGAGACCATGAGCTAATGCAAAGCAAATTTTCAAAGGCTATATAAGGTGCTTTTTCTTTAGGTTTTCTTGGTTTAGTTAGCTCTTGATACTCAATAAAATCTATCATATCACTAGCTAGACCCAAGCTCAAGAAACATACATCTCAGGAAATAAATCTCAGAGTTCACATTCAAAAATATAAAAATGTGCAGTGTGAAAAACAATACACAACAAACAAAATGGCCCCTCTAAAGGAAGTGTGCAAAAATGCAGAGAACATCAATGAAGAAGACCAGACTGTAGACATACCAGGAAAAGTCTTTAAAAAGAATCTCAGTATTCTCAAAGGGATTAAGGAAAAAACACAGAAACCATTAAAGGATATCAGCAATACAATGAATGAACAATATAAAACTCTCAATAAAGAGATAGAAATTTTAAAGAAGGAACCAAACAGAAGTACTGGAGTTGAAGACTGCAGTAACAAAATGAAAAATTCTGAAGAGAGTTTCAACAGCAGATTGGAGCTGGCAGAAGAAAAAAATTAGTGAACTTGAAGACAAGTGAAATGACCGCTAAGGATCAGAAGGAAAAAAGAATTATAAAAAGTGAAAATAGCCTAGGAGACCTCTGGGACACCATCAAGCATACCAATATATGCAATATGGCAGTCCCAGAAGGAGAAGAAGGAGAAAGTAGCAGAAGGAATATTTGAAGAAATTATGAAAGAAAACTTTCCAAACTTATCAAAGGATGTGAATATGCATATACAGGAAACCCAGAGAACACCAAACAGGGTAAATATATTCCAGCACTTACTGGTCAAACTGTCAAATGCAAAGGACAAGGATAGAGTTTGAAAAACTGCAAGAGAAAATCAACATGCTATGTACAAAGGAGTCCCAATTAGATTAATTGCTGATTTCTCATCAGAAACCAGGAAGGCAAGAAGACAGTGGTTTAGAATGGCATAAAGAAATAAACACCCCCAGTAAAGGTATCCATATGGATAATCATAAGTGAGAGTGTTATTGTGACAGCATTATTGGAGGAATTGAGTGAGAAAAACGGTATAAAACTTACAAAGGCTAAATAGCAAAATGGAAGAAAGTCCCACATTATCAGTAATGGCTTTAAATGTAAGTAGGCTAAACTCTCCACTCAAAAGGCAGAAATTTGCAGAATGGATAAAAACAAAACAAAACAAAAAAACCTTGACACAACTATATGCTGTCTACAAGAGACTGCCCTTAAATTCAAAGAAGTAATTAGGTTGAAAGTGAAAGGATGGAAAAAAGATATAGATAAATTTAGCAACCAAAAGAGCTTAGAGAGCTGTACTATTAACATATAAAACAGACTTTAAGTCAGAAATGGCTATGAGGGACAGTGATGGTCATTATACTGATAAAAGGGTCAAATCAAGAAGACATAATTGTAAATATATATTCACCTAAAGAAGAGCCTCAAAATATGTGAAGCAAATATTGCTGGATTTGAAGAGAGAAATAAATAGTCCTACATTAATAGTAGGAGACCTTAATACCCCACATTTACTATTGGATCGAACAACAGTACAGAAGATAAATAAGGGAATATAAGACTTGAATGGTACTAAAAAGCAACTAGACCTAACAAACTTGCATAGAAGATGTCACTCAACATCAACAGAATACATAGCCTTCTCTAGTGAACATGGATCTTTCTTTAGGATAGGCCATATCTTAGGTCACAAAAGAAGTCACAATAAATTAAATATATATATAATTAATATATATATATATAATTATGCTATATATAAATACATATACACACATATATAAATACATATATAACTATAATATATATAACTCATACTATATATATAAATCATTCAATGTATCTTCTCTGACCACAACAGAAAAAAGCTAGAGATACAGGAGGAGAAATGGGAAATTCACAAATATTTGCCAACTAGACAACGTTATCTTAACCAATGGGTTAATGAGAAAATCAAAAGTGAAATTAGGAAATATCTTCAGATGAATGAAAATGGAAACAGAATATATCAAAACTCATGGGATGAAGCAAAGGCAGTGCTGACAGGGAAATTTATTGCACTAAATGCTTACATTCAAAAAAAGGATATTTCAAATCAGAGACCTAACCTTAAAACTGGAGAAACTAGAAAAAGAGCAAACTAAATGCAAAACAAGCAGAAAAAAGGAAATTAAAAAAAGTTTATAGTGGAGATAAATAAAAAGGAGAATTAAAAAATAGAATAAACAAAATCAGTAGTTGGTTCTTTGCAAAGATCAATCAAATTGACAAACTTTTAGCTAGGTTGATAAAAAAAACAAATGAGAGAGAGAATACAAATAACTAAAATTAGAAATGGAAAGGGGAATATCACTATTGAACCCACAGAAATAAAAAGAACTTAGAGAGTACTAGGAACAACTGTTTGCCAAAATTAGATAATCTGGATGAAATGGAAAAATTCTTAGAAACACCCAAACTGCCTACACTGACTCAAGACAAAAATAGAAGATTTCAACAAACCAATAATTAGTAAAGAGATTGAATCAGTAATCCAAAGCCTCCCAACCAAGAAAATCCCATGACCAGATGGCTTCACTGTGCAGTTTCACCAAAGATTCCAAGAATTAACATCAGTCCTGCTCTAAGTCTCCCAAAAATTGAATGGGAGGGAACACTTCCCAATTCATTCTATGGGGCCAATGTTACCCTAATACAAGCCAGATAAAATACCACAAGAAAAGAAAATTACAGACAATATTTCTTATGAATATAGAGGCAAAAATATTCAAAAATAAAAGCAAACTGATTCCAATAACACATTAAGAGAATTATATACCATGGTCAAATGGGATTTATTCCAGTTACGCAATGGTGGTTCAACATAAGAAAATCAATTGATTTAACACTCCACATTTACAGAATGAAGGGAAATAAAACAACATAATCATCTCAATTTATGTGTAAATGTATTTTACAAAATCTAGCATGCCTTCTTGATAAAAAGATATAGAAAACTAGAAATAGAAGAAAACTTCCTCAACATGATAAAAGGCATATATTAAAAATCCATAGGTAAATCAAATTTAATGGTGAGAGACTGACACCTTTTAAGATTAAGAAAAAACAAGGGAGCCCCAGGCCACCACTGTTATTCAACATTGTATTAGAAATTCTAGCTAGAGCAAGAAGGAAAGAAAAAGAAATACAAGGCATTCAAAATGGAAAAGAATCAAAATTTTCCCTATTTGCAGTTGATGTGATCCTATTTATAGAAAATCCTGAAAATTCTATAACAAAGCTACTAGCACTAATAAACAATTCCACAGTCTGTTGGGGTACAAGATCAAAAACCAGTAGTGTTTCTCTACCACTAGCAAGGAACAAATAAGAGAAAATTAGGAAAAAGGATCCATTTACAATAGCAACTAAAAAAAAAAAAAAGGAAATATATAGGGTTAAATTTAACCAAGGATATAAAGGACTTAAACATAGAAAACTACAAAACTTTGCTTAAAGAAATGAAAGAAGATCTTTCATTCCACAGAATGGAAGAACATTCTGTGTTCATGAATTGGAAGACTAAATATTGTTAAACTGAAAATTCTGAAAGGTGGGGCAAGACAGCAACATAGAGAGGTGTGGAATTTAGTTAGTCCTGTAGAGCAACTAGTAAATAGCCTAGAACAACTAGTCAATAGTCAGGAACAACTGTTGGGGGACATCTGTGACTGGACACACATCATACATCAGCCTGGAATGGGTGGAATGCTGAGATCACAGCATAGAACTCTAAGCAAAGCTCCCAAAACTGTGGAGAAGGCACCCCTTCCCCACCAGCATGGCAGGCTGAGTTGGAAAACTTCACTGTGGGAAAAAGAAGTGAGGGAAAACCAAGATCTGATTGTGGTTTAACTAACAAATTTGGGCTACTGAATACAAGTTACAAGCACAGATAAACCCAGAGAGAGCAGGAAAGTACCCTGAGGTTGCTCCCAGAAGAGAGGAGGTGAGGCTGATGGGAAAAAAAAATAACAGAGGCTTTTGGTGATGGCTGAGTTCAGAATACTGGAAAATGGCTGTGTCCCAAGAAAAGGGGCATGGAGAATTCAGTACCAATACCAGTAAACCAGCAAAACTGGGGGCCTGGGGACTGTCTATGAAAAGGGGCTTTCTTTCTTTTTCCATTTGTTTCTCCCATTCTAAGTAGCTCATTAGAGAAAGCCTCAGGCATTTTCAATTATCAACACTGAACCCAGGCAAGAGTGGAGTCATGAGAGTCAGAGAGAAAAAGGAGGAATTTAAGTATAGGAGATAGCTCCCTAAGGGATGTATCTTCCCAAAGAAAAGGGAGGTGGGGCTCAGCTCAAGTGGTTACTCTCCCTCAGAATTCAGACTCTGAGGCCTGGGAGGGAACAACAACAAAAAACCAAAAACAATTTAAGCTTGGCTTCTGACCCCCTTGGCCCCTGACCATGACAGGGTCCACTGAGAATTAAAAGGGCCACATGTCCTTAAACCACTGGGGAGCTGTAGGCTGGCAAGTGCCACCTGCTGGGCAGGATAGGAAAAGCACAGAGTCTAGAGGCATCACAGGAAAGTCTGACAACCTGCTAGATATTACCTTCAGGGAAATCTGATGCTGAATACATCCTCCTCCTGAAATCTGGGACTGTCTAATCTGGGAAAATCTGATTGGGGTAATCAAGGAAACCAGACACTGAGACAACAAAAAAGTTATGAGTCACATTAGGAAAGAAGAAAATATGGCCCAGTTAAGTAACAAACTTACACTTCAACTGAGATAGAGGAATTGAAACAACTAATTATTAATCAAACAAATCTCCTAAATCAATTCAGAAATAAAATCAATGAGTTGAGGAAGATATGGAAAAAGAGATGAAGGATATAAAGAAGACATTGGGCAGACACAAGGAAGAATTGAAAGTTTGAAAAAACAATTGACAGAACTTATGGGAATGAAAGTCACAGTAGAAAAGATGAAAAGCACAGTGGAGACATACAACAGAAAATTTGAAGAGGCAGAAGAAAGGATTCAAGAACTGGAGGACAGGATAGCTGAAATGCTACACACAAAAGAACAGTAGGGAAAAGAATGGAAAAATACTAGCAGGGTCTCATGAACTGAATGACAACATGAAGCACATAAATATATGTGTCATGGTTGTCCCAGAAGGAGAAGAGAAGCGAAAAGGGGCAGAAAGAATAATGGAGGAAATAATCACTGAAAATTTCCCATGTGTTATGAAAGACATAAAATTACAGATCCAAGAAACACAACATACCCCAAACAGAATAGATCCAAGTAGATCAACTCCAACACAATTAATAATCAGATTATCAAATGTCAAAGACAGAGAGAATTCTGAAAGCAGCAAGAGAAAATCCATCACATACAAAGGAAGTTTGACAAGACTATGTACAGATTTCTCAGTAGAAACCATGGAGGTGAGAAGGCAGTGGTATGATATATTTAAGATACTGAAAGAGAAAAACTGCCAACCAAGAATTCTATATCCAGCAAAACTGCCCTTCAAAAATAAGAAGAGTTTAAAATATTTACAGATAAACACACACTGAAATAGTCTGTGAACAAGAGACCTCCTCTACAAGAAATACTAAAGGGAGCACTACAGACAGATAGGAAAAGACAGAAGAGAGAGTTTAGGAGAAGAGTGTAGAAATGAAGACTATCCGTAAAAGTAAAAAGAGAGAGAGAGGGAAAAATAATAATAAAGTAACATATGATGTATCCAAAAAAACAAAATGGTAGACAGTAGACATTATGCTGAGTGAAATTAGCCAGCAACAAAAGTACAGATACTGTATGGTCTCACTAATATGGACTAACATTGATGAGCAAACTTTGAGAGTTGAGAACACAGGTTATCATGAGATAGAAAGTGGTAAGAGATCAGGCATTTGATGCTGAAGGAGTAGAGATGGCTCAACAGGATTGATTGAACAGATTCAGAAATGGAATGGATAGCTTAATAGTGTGTGATGGTAACACAATATTGTAAGTCCTTTGAACAAAGAAGAGTTTGAGTATGGTTGAATGAGGAATGCTAAGGGCAGTTATGACAAGAGAAGGAAAGATAGAAGATAAAGACTGGGATTGTATAACTTAGCAAAACCTAGAGTGGTCAGTGATGGTGATTAAATGTACAAATATAAGAATGTTTTTAAATGAGGGAGAACAAATGAATATCAACATTGCAAGGGGGTGAAAATTGGATGGTATAGGGGAAAAATACATTCATTACAAACTAGAGTCTATAGTTAATGGTAACATTGTAAGATGCTTCCATTAACTGTAACAAAGACAATATACCAAAGCTAAATATCCATAAGAGGGGGATATAAGGGAGTGATTTGGGATTCTTGGTGGTGGTGATGTCAGACCTTTTCATTGTATTTTATTTTTATTTTTCATCTATCTTTTGTATTTTTATTCATTTTTTCTCATTTTCCTTTTTCTTTGGGGAAGAGATGGAAATGTCCTCATATTTATTGTGGTGGTGAATGCATAATTATGTGATTATACTGGGAATCACTGATTTCTTACTTAGGGTGGATTGTATGGTGTGTGAATAAAATTGTTAAAAATGAACAGAGGGATACAAGTACTGGAGAAAATGTGTAGAGAGGAATGTACCTATTCCCTGTTGGCACTGAAGTAGAATGGCATAGCCTAGCTGGAGGGCAGTGTGGTGGTTCCACATGAAGCTAAGTATGGGGTTGCCATATGGTCCTGCAGCCCCATTATTTGGTATATATTTGGAAGAACTGAGAGCAGGGACATGTGTTGACATTGCACACTGATGTCTATAGCAGCCATATTCATAATTCATGATGGATGGAGGTGGACTAAGGGTACCTTGACTAATAGAGTGGTGAACTGCGGTGTATACTTACAATGGAATACTGAGCAGCAGCGAGAAGCAATGAAGTCATGAAGTATGCACCTAGGTGAATGGACCTTGAGGACAGTATGTCAAGCGAAATAAGCCAGATTGAAAAGACAAACATTATAATGCCTCACTAATATGGACTAATTATAATGTTCAAACTCTTAGAATTGAATCTGAGAGCATAGGTTATCAGGGGAAGGCTTATGGTAAAGGTTCCTAGATTGTAAGCTCTTACAGCAGTCACATCTATTCATGATTTGTGATGGTTATCTCTAAATTCTGAGATGCTGACCTGGTCAGTCCTTGTAACTTCAGATATCTGTGTTACATCTGAGACTCAGAGCCAGTTTGTCAGCTATGAATGTCAGCATTAACCCATTCAGCAAAAGTTAAAAAAGCTGAAAAAGAGATCAGACTTCAATTAGAGATATGAATGAAATGGTCTTGATTAGAGCTAAGGTAAAACAGTCTAAAGGGAAAAGGATGATACTAACTTTGTTTTAAAACCTCAACTTCTGTGTGAGACCAAAGGAAGAGATGTTTGTTTGGTGCAAAATCTATACTTTCTGTAGCACACTATGTAATTTAACTTTTGTGGTCAGTTTATTCAAACACCATAAAACATGGAACATTTAATAGGGGGTGAAATCTGGTTGGTTTGTATAGCTTAATGTGAAACCCTGATACATAAGATTATGTACATTTTATTCTCTGCCTTAATAACATACAGAGTAATTTGGGCAGAGAATAAAATGTATTTGCAAAGCCCCCTTTGAGGGTCTGGGGAAAAATGCAGAAACCTTAAATTTCCCCAATTCTTGCAAGCACTGGCAATGACCAATGTAGTAGGCCAAGTCCTCAGTCTTGGGCTTGCCCTTATGAAGCTTGTTGCTGCAAACAGAGGCTATGCCTACTTATAACGGTGCCTAAGAGTCACACCCAGAGACCCTCTTTTCTTGCTCAGATGTGGCCTGTCATCTCTCTCTAAGCCCACTCAGCTGGTGAAACTCACTGCCCTCCCTTCTATGTAGGACATGACTCTCCAGAGTGCAAATCTCCCTGACAATGTGGGATATGACTCCTGGCAATGAGCCTGGACCCAGCATCATGGGATTGTAAAAACCTTCCTGACTAAAAAGGGGATGAGAAATTAAACAAGTAAAGTTTCAATGGCTGAGAGGTATCAAATGGAACTGAGAGGTGATTCTGTAGGTTATTTTTTGCATTACATAGGTATTCCTTTGTAGTTTTTAGTGTACTAGAATAGCTGGAAGGAAATATCTGAAACTGTTAAACTGCAATATAGTATCCTTGATTCTTGAAAATTACTGCATAACTATGTAGCTTATATGGCATGACTGTGTGATTGTGAACACCTTGTGACTCACCCTCCCTTTATCTAGTGTATGGACAAATGAGTAGAAAAAAGGGGGACAAAAAGTAAATGAATAATAGGTTGGGAAATGGAGTATGAGATGCTTTTGTTGTTCTTTTTTACTTTTATTCATATTCCTATTCTTATTTCCTGGAGTAAGTAAAATGTTCAAAAATTGATTGTGCTGATGAATGTACAACTATGTGATGACATTGTGAACAACTGATTGTACACTTTGGATGACTGTATGGTATGTGAATATATCTCAATAAAATTGCATTAAGAAATGATGATTCTACCCAAATCAATTTACAAATTCAACACAATCCATATCAAAATTCCAACAGCCTTCATTGCAGAAATGGAAAAGCCAATGATCAAATTTATATGGAAGGGCAATGGACCCTGAATAGCCAAAGCCATATTGAAAATGAAGGAAAAAATTGGAAGACTTATGTTTCCTGATCTCTAAACTTAATACAAAGCCACAGTAATCAAAACTGCATAATAGAAGCACAAGGACAGACATATAGAACATAGAATCAAACTGAATTTTGACAAATTAATCCTCTCATTTATGGCCTACTGACTTTTGACAAGCATGCAAAGACCACTCAACTGGGAAGAATATTCCCTTCAACAAGTAGTGCTGGGAAAAATGGATCTATATATTGAAAAAATGAAGGTGGACTCCTGCCCTACACCATATTCAAAAATCAATTCACAATTAATCAAAGTCTTAAAGATAAATCTCCTAGGAGAAAATGTGGGAAACATCCTCAGGAACTTGTGATGGGCAATGGTTTCTTAGACTTTACACCAAAAACATAAGCAACAAAAGAAAAAATAGATAAATGGGACTTCATCAAAATTAAAAACTTTTTCACATCAAAGGACTTTTCCTTGAAAGTAAAATGATAGTCTACACCATGGAAGATAATATTTGGAAACCACATATCCAATCAGTATTTAATATTAAGAATGTATTAAGAAATCCTTCAACCCAACAACAAAAAAGACAAACAGCCCAATTTAAAAATGGGCAAATGGGAAGGGCAGAGCAAGATGGTAGAGTGGTGAGGTGTGGGTTTTAGTTACTCTTCTGGGGCAGTTGGTAGATAGCCAGGAACTGTGTGGACTGGGCATCACAGAGGAATTTGAGTTTGGATGTTCTTCATACAACACTCATGAATGTGAGGAACAGCTGAGATCAGTGAAATATGTAAGTTCTCATGGCCAGGGGGCCCATGACCCTCCCTGCCAGGCACAACCCTGAGGGAGTAGGGGCTGATGGCACTGGGAACCAGGAGGGAGAACTGCACTTGCAGTCCTGATTAACAAACTCAGACTGCTGAACAAAAACTCCAACCATAGATAAACTGAGACCAGACACGAGAGAATCTGGGAACAGTCAGCCCAGCAGAAAGGAGATAGGGCTAGCAAAAACAGAAAAAAACAAACAAACAAAAAACAAAATTAGAAACAGAGACTTTTGGAGCTGGGGGTGAACATAGTATGGAGAAGGGCTGGCTCAAACAGAATCAGGCACATATGCAAACCCAGGGGACCAGGGTCCTTCTCTGAAAAGCCAGTTTTTACAGTTACTTGATTGCCCCTTAATCACCTCCACTCCATGTCTTTTTGCATTTCAATAGCCCATCAAAACTGCAAGGACTGAATTAAAGGGACTTTCTTTAAATAGTCTATACTGGGTCCTTCTTTTTCTTTTCTTTTCTTTTCTTTTCTTTTTTTTTTTTTTATCTTTTTCTCTTTCTTTTTAAATAATTACTCCAAGAAGCCCAGTATAGAAAGCCTCAAAGACTTGCAATTTGGGCCCAAGCGAGAGCAGAACTAAGATAGCTATGAGAGACAAAGCAATAAGTCTAGTGGGGGAGACAATTTGCTGAAGACCATAACTTCCCAAGAAAAGGGGGCATGGCCCAGCTCCAGGGGCAGCATTACTTTGGGGATCTTAGACCCCAGGGACTGGAATTCAGAAACCAGTTTCAGTCAGCCATGCCCCCAACAGGGTCAGGGTCACCAGGAGAACTAAAGGCTCAATGCCTCCTTACACTGGTGGGGGAGCTGTAGGTTGGCAAGTGCCGCCTGCTGGACAGCATAGAAAAAGCACAGAGTCTAAAGACCTCACAGGAAGGTCTCATTCTCAGGGGCACTCCATACCCTCCTCCTGAGACCTGGGCATCTCTGGACTGGGAAAATGTGACTGGGGTTGACCATATCTGAGGAGATGCTCACACAAAAAGACTACATGGAGGCAGGGCAAGAAACAGAGAAAGAAGAGGTGAAAAACTCTGATCAACTAAATAGAACCTAAGTTAGAGGCCTAAAACAAGCTGAGCTATACACTGAAGTTTAGAGAACAAAACCAACAAGAAAAAAAAAAAAAAACATAGGTAAATGAGTGAAAACAAGCTTCAGAATAAATAATAAAGTCAGATGCCTAGACAGCTCAATATAACAAGCCATACTAGGAAACCTGAAAATATGGACCAGCCAAAGGAACAAACTAATCGTTCAACCAAGATACAGGAGCTGGGGCAATTAGTGCTAAATCAATTCAATGAACTGAAGGAAGAACTAATTAAACATGTTCAAACAAATCTCCTAAATCAATTCAAAAATCTAGTCAATGAACTGAGGGAAGAGACAGAAAAAGAGGTGAAGGATATAAGGATGACACTGGATGACCCTAAGGAAGAAGTAATAAACTTGAGAAAACAAATGGCAGAACTTATGGGAATGAATAGCATAATGGAGGGGATGAAAAAGACAATGGAGGGATACAACAGTAGATTTGAACAGGAAAAAAGAATCAGTGAATTGGAAGACCAGACATTTGAATTCATACACACAAAAGAACAGATGGTGAAAATAATGGAAAAAATATGAGCAGGGTCTTAGGAAGCTGGTTCACAACATGAAGTACACAAATTTACATGTTATGGGTGTCCCAGAGGGAGATGAGAGGGAAAAAGGGGCAGAAAGAATAATGGAAGTAATCACTGAAAATTTCCCAACTCTTATGAAACACATAAAATTAGAGATTCAAGAAGTACAGCACAACCAAAACAGAATAGACCCCAATAGACCTATTCCAAGACACTGATCAGATAGTACAATGTCAAAGACAAAGAGAGAATTCTGAAAGCATCAAGAGAAAAGCAATCCATCACATACAAGGGAAGTTCGATAAAATTATGTACAGATTTCTCTGCAGAAACCATGGAGGCCAGAAGACAGTGGTATGATATATTTAAGATACTGAAAGAGAAGAACTGCCAACCAAGAATTATATATCCAGCAAAACTGTCTTTCAAAAATGAGGGAGAGATTAAAATATTTTCAGACAAACAGACACTGAGAGAGTTTGTGAATAAGAGACGAGTGCTAGAAGAAATATTAAAGGGAATGCTACAGGCTGATAGGAAAAGACAGGAGAGGTTTGGAGAAGAGTGTAGAAATGAAGATTATCAGGAAGGGTAAAAGGAGAGAGAGGAAAAATAAGACATGACATATAAAATCCAAAAGACAAAATGGTAGAAGTACTGCCCTTACAGTAATAACACTAAATGTTAACAGATTAAACTCCCCAATAAAAAGACACAGACTGGCAGAATGGATTAAAAAACAGAACCCTTGTAAATGCTGTCTCCAAGAAACTCACTTTAGACACAAGGACAAAAATAGGCTTTAAGTGAAGGGTTGAAAAAAGAAATTTCATGCAAACAACAACCAGAGAGAAGCAGGAGTAGCTATGTTAATATCAGACAAATTAGAATTCAAAAGTAAAACAATTAAAAGAGACAAAGAAGGAAACTATAGATTAATAAAAGGGTCAGTTCATCAAGAAAACATAAAAATCATATGTATTTATGCAACAACCAGAGTGCCCCAAAATTCATGAGGCAAACACTGAGAACACTGAAAGCAGAAGTAGATAACTCTACAAAAACAGTTGGAGACTTCAATACCCTTCCCTCATTGTGAGAAACAAACACTATTCCTAAAAGGAAAAATGCTCACCTGATTGTGGAGAAGAAAAGAATTTATTTACAATCTTGCAAGAATGGGTGCCCAACCAAAATGCGGGGAGTTGGCACACAGAACAATAGACCCAGAAGAATTTATTCCCTAAGCCTAACCACAAGTCCCTCCCCTGTTTCTCCAGTGGTGGATACTTCAGAGGTTACATTCTATTTGACAAGCCTAAACAGCCCACATAAATTTGAAACATGCAGCCTGCACAGATTGGAAACATTTGAAATAAGTTTCCCATGCAAATTTGCAACATTTGAAATGGTTGGAACAAATCTCCACCCCTGACTATAATGGTTATGCCCAGGCCTCTTTAGAGTCAGTCTGGGCTAGTTTGGTAACAAGTTATGAGGCTATTTTTGAAACTTCTACCCCCGAGTCTCTGCCTTGCAAGGATAGTAGATAGTGGGTGGATAAACAGGGGGACTGACCGTAGACTACAGTTTGTCTTTTTAACCTTCTATCAATACCTGAACTGCCCCACCCTGCCAGGCACACCTATACTGTGTGAAAGCTAAATTTAATCTCATTCTCACAAATCCCCCCTCTTTCTTTTAATCTCTCTTTAGATTTCACATTCCAGTTTCTCAAATCTTTGAAGAGCTTTCTCACATTTCTTATCATATAAATCCTCCTTTCTGAGGGGGTATGAATTGTTTCGCTTGTATTGAACTGGTATTTGTTTGGTTAGCGCTGTCTCAAAAAGTTTTTGAGTCAATCCCCGGACACATGGAATGATGCAGCAGCCAATTGCTGTGAGTACTCCAGCTACAATGAAAAGAGAGGTCAAGATAGACAACGCCACCCTTTTCCACTTTCCAAACCAGCTTTCCAACCATCCAGTGAGAGGATTATTAATACCTGAATTTCCTGCTAATTCTTTGGATAAAGCAGTTAGACCTTGCAGAGCTTTGGTGGTGGTCTTATCAGGTGCTGTATTATTTGGGATAAATGTACAACTACCACTGATCATTACATAAATGCCTCCTTTTTCAGTGAGCATAATGTCTAAGGCTATTCTATTTTCCCATGCCATTCGGCAAGTAGCATCTTGCTGCTTAGTGATGCCCTCAACTGCATCTTTGGTGCAATTGATAAATTTTTGTTGGTTATAATATATGTAATTAATCCAGTCTTCATTCTTATTAATCATGACACATTAGAAAAAAAAATGACCCAAATCCTGTAGCTACCTGGTTTTTAGCCTTAAACTTATTTGGGATTCTCTGTGGAACTCCTATACTGTCTAAATAGATTCAGTCATTGAAAGGACCAAGTAAGCTTTTTTTCTTCCCTTTTCTCTCAGGTTTTCATGTCCTCCCCTACCTCAAATGCCAGCATGAATGGGAAGGCCAATTGAACCAGAGCACAGGTTCCTTTCCACTTTTCAGGTAATACTGGTTGGCAAATGCTCCTTCCACAGTACCACCAAAGGTCTGCTCAGGGTATGGTTAAACTGGAGAAACTTCCAGGACTATCTTCAGTCACATCCCACACTTGGGTACATGAGGCCACGGTCCCAAGATCCTGGAGCCCCTCACCCTGTCCAGAGAGACAGGCAGAGTGGTTTCCTGGACAAGGATGAGGAGCTAGCCTGGCCTTGGTGTTTCCTCTCTTGATTGGAGGAAAAAGGGAGGACAGCATACTACAATTTTCACCAGGAGTAGTATTCCAGAAAAGGAGCACCACACACTTGAACTCCTTCTCATGCTTTTCCACACCAAAGGGAAAGGGCACGATCTGAGCAGTGAGTCAGCCTGTTGCACAAGCTTAGCAGTTACTTTTGTCTAGGCTCTGGACTGTACATTTAACCCATTCTACCCAGGCATTTGCATCCTTGTACCCTATTTTTATTTTAATGGTTTGCTTTAAGTTTTCAGCTTTGACTATTCTAATTACCTTGCCCCCTTAAGTATTACTGAAGGGCTAACTGGAGACAACATTGTTAATGACAAGTTTAATAGAGGGGAAAGGACTCATAGATGGAATCTCCCCAGAGGATCTCTACCAGTAACCTCTACTCCTATGTCATATACCCCATCAACTCCCCCACTAGTATTGAGTCTCTTATCAGCTCCTTTAATAGTTATTACCACTGGGTTGCATTGATTCCTGCAATTTGGTGGGGTATTAACTTTATAAAAGGTTATTTTATCCTTTAATTTTCAGTGGGTTGGGTGGATCCAACTCCTATTTACAGTCCATCCCTTGTATTGGGTAGTCCACCATACATCTGCCCAAGAGAGGCAAGGGGAGACTTGGCTGAAAACACTTCTTACTGGCTCTGGGCATAGATATTTATCCTTCCCACTCAGCCACCACTGGTACTCCAAATTCCCATGTCCACTACCTGACATGTCAAACTGCATTGTTTGAAACTCTAAGCCCTCAGCTATATTACTAGTTTTACAGGACTCAATGCATTCTGAACTGGGAACATTATGGCTAGCATAATTATTCTCATTCCTAGTCTGAGCTTTAAGCTGCCTATTCTTCAGTTTTCTAAAGCACCTGACCAAGTGGTATGGAGACACAGGGTTTGACCCACCCCCACCTTTTCTGATATTCACTCCCAGCATTGTTTTTTTAGAGTGGCCCTTAGGGGATCTGAGGTTGGAGTTATTTTCCAAGATTTGGGCAGAGTTGATGGGTACTTATTGTCTGCTTCAGATACTGGTCCCTTTACTCGAGTGTAGTGAGTCTAGCCTTTCTCTGCCATCCAGGCTGCTGTTTCAGTTGTTAACAAAACTTGATAAGGTCCCTCCCAGGCTGATTGAAGTCTGGGATCCTTCCATGACTTGATCAGGAGCCAGCTGCCAGGTTGGTGTTGATGGACAGCAAATTAAAGGGGCAGAGTCTGGGCCAGCAAACCAGGATGCCTGAGGGATGACAGAGTAGGAGACAAAGCCAGTATATAATTTTTAAGGAAGAGGTCCTTTGAATCTAAGGAAGGGAGATCTCTAGTTTTAGCTGCTCCACTGGGGGCATCTCAGTGTAATCAACTTGAATACTTTGAAATGGCCTGAGGCCTGGTGCCCTTCCCCTGTGCACTTGTTTCCTTAGGACTTTCTTATTAACCCTTTGGCAAATTAAGCATCATTTACATATTTGTTTAGCTACAGTATAAAGGCCCACACATCCAAAATACTTAAGAACCAGATCACACATGGTCTGTACTCCCCAATGACTCCCCTGGTCTAAAACTGCTAACACCTCCCTCAGGTACAGACACCCATGAAGTCATTTACATGAAGTGCAGCAAGAATTTACCAACATTTAAGGCTATTTACTGTTAAAAAGAATGGAGCAATTAGACTAAAGGACAACAATAATTCAGAATAACACAGGATTAATGAACAGAAAAGGCTCACCATTCCCAAACACCCACTGAAAATCCAGTCTTCAATACACCTAGTTCAGTGATGCCTGAATATAGTTGATTCACAGATATGTACACCTTCAACACACACACGCAGAAGGTTTGCTGCCAGATGAGTAATAACCCACTCTTCAGGGGGAGGATGACAAGCCTTGTGTGTGGCATTTGACAATATAAGTGGTGCCTCTATTCCCACCAGAGCCAATTTCAAGCTAGCAACCTGGCATCACCAAACACAGAGCTGGGAAGAGATACACACCACCCTCTGTCCCAAGTTTGTTCAGTGCAGCTTCAGTGAGCTTTAACCCCTTTTACAGAAACATGTGCATACAATCCACTTGCATTGTGATAATAAGCCTTTTGCTATTGCCCAAAATATAACAGTAAAACCATACTATGGATCACAAGAACACACAGTCCCTTAAGTATTTAGAACAGAGACATACAACTTATACATACTTAAATCACTTCTACCTAACTAATGGAAAATGCTGCACACAGTAAAATTCATATATACGCACCCATAACTGTACAAAACCACACATTATGCCCATTTACAAGCATGTACACCCAGTTTCTTTCATAGTTTTAAGAGTTGTCTCATTCTCTGCACTATTGTGAACCTGCACACAACTGCCCAGCTTTAGAGTACACACAAACTAGTATATGCTACAAAGACACAAATAAGTATCTCCAGTCTGCCATAGATAAGTACACAGGAAATCTCTTCCAAGTCTCAAACCATACACTGACAAACTCCCACAGCTTTAAAGACTCCTACATAACCGTATCACATGCTTTTATTACATACAAATATAATTATCCCATATCCCTGTGTAAACACACGACCCAAACTTCCATTAGATACATGAATCTTTAAGTCTCAGAATGCATATGCTAAAATATGCAAAATGTATCCACCAATACCTATCCAGCCCCACATCACCTAAGTGTATAACCCCATGCCACAGAATTCTTAAATCTGAATATATATGGCACCCCACCAAACCCAGAAATTTCCTTAGTTCCCTTTTTGTCCATAGAAGAGGCAAGCCAACCATGGCCTGAATTCCCTCTGGACCAATCCCCCCTCTTTCTTTCTAACTGGCCCCAACTGCTTCTCTATCTTGACCCTGTCTCCTCCCTGCTTTGTCCTTAATCTCTACTTGACCATGAGGTCAACCATGCTCAATATGACCTTGGCTTTCTGCTTCTGCTTTTCCTCCTCCCTTCTGACAAACACTTTCTGAGACTCTTTCAATAACTCCTCCAAAGTCTTACCAGCCATCTGTCCATTTTCCAGATTTTTTTCTGAATATCAGGCCTAGATCCCTTTACATAGCTGACCTTTAGCATTCCCTGGGCCAGAGGATTATTGGGGTTCTTTCCTGAGTATTTCCTTACCTGTTTCCTCAACCTTTGCAGGAAGGCTGAGAGGGTCTCATCTTTTTTCTGATTTACCTCAAAGGCCTTAGTTAGGTTCTGGGATTTGGGTACAGCCAATTTTATTCCTAGTATAACTAGTTCTCTAAGATCTTCCATGTGTGTTCTAGTCCCCTGATCATTATTATCCCAATTGGGGTCCACATTGGAGAACTTTTGCTCTGCTGCCAACACCCCTTGTCCAGGTGGATGCTGCCTCTCCCATTCTCTCATAGCTGCCCTCCTTACCATTCCCCTTTCCTCTCCTGTAAAGAGGATGTTTAGTATGTACATAAGTTCAGACCAGGTATATAAACTGGGGTCTCAGAATTGATCTCATTGTTTGGCTAGCCTCGCTGCATCTTCCATTAATGATTTCATTTCCCTCTTCAAGTTCCTTACTTCTATACTCATCAGTGGGACATTTACATAACCAATTTCTCCTGATCCAATAGGTACTTCTCTGAAAGGGTACAAAGACTCAGTGGGTTTATATATTCTCACCCTCCTCTCCTCAGAAGCCTCCGGAAACAGAAACCTCTGGATATTGTCCTTACACTGTTCCAATTCTTTTCTTAACTATTGGTGGAGTGTAATTGGTGGAGCAGTAGCCACCAATTGGCTCTCTGATTGTCCCTCCAATTGCCTGGGGGCATAGCCTGTTTCCATTGAATCTTTAAGGTTCAATGGTTCCTGCCCCAATGGGGGAGGGGAAATATAACATGGGGGAAAGCTTAACAAAGGGTTCCAGGTTTTAGTTTCTAAAGATACAGTCCCTGAATCTGGGTTCTTAACTTTCATGGGATAAAAACTGGTCTCTTTTCCCTGCAGCCAGCACATGGCATAGTCAGATTTCTCCTTGGAAAAAGGTTTCTTATTATTAACATAATGCACAAGGTCAGCACAAAGCCATTCCTCATCTGCCCTGTATTTTGGCCAGAATAAATCGGGTGGCAAAATGCTTTCTCTTGTCCAAACTTAACAGCAATATTTAATCATTTTCCTTGTATCCTTTTCCTTGGTCTGATAACTTTCAGCCCAATGTTTCAACATCCTCCCCAATGGACTATTCAGAGGTACCCTACAGGTACCCACTTCCCTTTATCCCCGGCTGGCCAATTGCCTCTATTCCCCATTCTGAGTCTTGTCTGGGCATTTTTCGCTCAGGATCAGCCTCAGAATCAGCAGAATGTCCTCACAACCAAGGTAATACTTAATAGAGTTACCTTGTTGCTGTGAGGCATGTTTTTCTTTCCCCTTTTCTTATCCACAATTGGCAGACTTAAGCACCTGATCGCGGGTCTCACCAGCAGTCAGAGGTGGGCCCCCAATGATGGAGTCCGAGACCGCTCAAACGACAGGGCATTCCTTCCTTTCTTCCTTCCTGGGGGCCCTCCTCGATGCTTTGGATCCCAGATGAGCCCTTAAGAATTGTGAGAAACAAGCACTGTTCCTAAAAGGAATAAATACTCACCCGATTGTGGAGAAGAAAAGAATTTATTTACGATCTTGCAAGAATGGGCACCCAACCAAAATGTGGGGTTTGGCACACAGAACAATAGACCCAGCAGAATTTATTCCCTAAGCCTAACTGCAAGTACTTCCCCTGTTTCTCCAGTGGTGGATACTTCAGAGGTTACATTCTATTTGAGAAACCTAACTAGCCTGTGCAAATTTGAAACATGCAGCCCACACAAATTAGAAACATTTGAAATAAGTTTCCCATGCAAGTTTGCAACATTTGAAATGGTTGGAACAAATCTCCACCCCTGACTATAATGGTTATGCTCAGGCCTCTTTAGAGCCAGTCTGGGCTAGTTTGGTAACAAGTTATGAGGCTATTTTGGAAACTTCTACCCCCAAGTCTCTGCCTTGCAAGGATAGTAGATAGTGGATGGATAAACAGGGGGACCCACTGTGGACTAGTTTGTCTTTTTAACCTTCTGCCAATTCCTGAACTGCCCCACCCTGCCAGGCAGATCTATACTGTGTGAAAGCTAAACTTAATCTCATTTACACATCATCAATGGATAGAACATCTAGACAGAGGATCAACAAGGAAGCAGAGATGTTGAATTGTATGATAAATGAGATAGACTTGACAGAAATTTATCCCATAACAGCAGGATACAGTTTTTTCTCAAGTGCTCATGGAACATTCTCCAGGATAGACCACATCATGGGTCACAAAGCAAGTTTCAACAGATTTACAAATATTGGAATTATAAAAAACAATTTCTTGGATCATTGTGGAATCAAGTTGAAAATAAATAACAGGCAGAAGATTGTAAAATTCACAAATATATGGAGACTAAACACACCCTTAGAAATATATGGAGTCTAAACACACCCTTAGAAAACCAGTAAAGAAAGAAATTACAAGAGAATTAAGTCAATACCTTGAGGTCAATGACAATAAAAACACAATATATCAAAACTTATGGGATGCAGCAAAGAGGTGCTGAGAAGGAAATTTATTGCCCTAAACACCTATATTAAAAGAGAAGAGAGCAAAGATTGAGGAAGTAACTGTCCACCTGGAGGAACTAGAGAAAGAACAGCAAACTAACCCCAAAGCAAACAAGGAATGAAATAACAAAGGATTTGAACAGAAATAAATGAAACCGAGAATGGGAAAACAATAGAGAGAATCAACCAAAGCAGAAGCTGGTTCTTCAAGAAAATCAACAAAATTGATGGATCCCAGCTAGGCCAAACAAGCAAAAAAACAAAAAAACAAAAAAACAAAAAAACAAAAAAACAAAAAGAAAAAAAGAGAGAGAGCAGATGCAAATAAATGCAATCAGAAATGAGAAAGGAAACATAACTACCGACCCTGCAGAAATAAAGGAGATAATGAGAAGAGGCTATGAGCAACTATATGCTAATAAACCAGACAATTTACACAAAATGGACAACTTTCTAGAAAAGCATAAACAACCAACATTGACCCAAGAAGAAATAGATGACCTCAACAAACCAGTTACAAGTAAAGAGATTGAGTCAGTCATCATAAAGCTCCCCAAAAAGAAAAGCCCAGGACCAGATGGCTTCATATGTGAATTCTACCAAGTAGTAAGAAAGAATTAATACCAATCCTGACCAAACTCTTCAAAAAAATTGAAGAGGAGGGAAAACTACCCACCTCATTCTATGAAGCCAAGAGTACCCTAATACCAAAATCAGACAAAATACTACATAAGAAGAAATTTATAGCAAAATCTCTTTAATGAAATAGATGCAAAAATTCTCAACAAAATACTCACAAATCAAATCCAGCAACATATTGAAAGAATTATACACCACGACCAAGTGGGGTTTATTCCAGGTATGCAAAGGCTGTTTTAACACAAGAAAATCAATTAATGTAATAAATCACATCAATTAATCAAAGCAGAAGAACCACATGATCATCTCGATCAATGCAGAAAAGGCATTTGACAAAATTCAACATCCTTTCTTGATGAAAATACTTCAGAGAATATGAATATAAGGGAATTTTCTCTATATGATAAAGGCAATATATGAAAAACCCACAGCTAACATCATACTCAATGGCGAGAGACTGAAAGCCTTCCCTCTAAGATCAGGAAAAAGACAGGGATGCCCACTGTCACCGTTGTCATACAACATTGTGCTGGAAGTTCTAGCTAGAGCAATTAGGTAAGAAGAAGAAATAAAGGGCATCCAAATTGGAGAGGAAGAAGTAAAACTTTCACTGTTTGCAGATGACATGATTCTATATGCAGAAAATCCAGAAAAATCTATAGCAAATCTATTAGAACTAATCAATGAATACAGCAAAATGGCAGGCTACAAGATCAACACGCAAAAATCTGTAGTGTTCTTATGCACAAATAATGTGCAACAAGAGGAAGAAATTAAAAAAAATCCATTTATAATAACAACTAAAAGAATCAAGTATTTAGGAATAATCTTTATGAAGAGCACAAAAGACATATACAAAGAAACTACAAGAAACTGCTAAAAGAAATCAAACAGGACCTAAAAAAAATGGAAGAACATACCGTGTTCATGGATTGGAAGACTAAATACAATTAAGATGTCAACTCTACCTAAACTGACTTATAGATTCAATGCAATATCAATTAAAATCCCAACAAGTTACTTTGCAGAAATAAAAAAACCAATAACTAAATTTATTTGGAAGAGCAAGATGCCCTGAATTACCCAAAATATCTTGAGAAAGAGGAATGAATTGGAAGGTCTCACACTACCTCACTTTGAAGCATATTACAAAGCTACAGTGCTCAAAACAGCATGGTACTGGTATAAGGATAGATATACCAACCCACGGAATCGAATTGAGTGTTCAGAAATAGACTCTCACATATACAGCAATTGATCTTCAATAAGGCAGTCAAGCCAAAGCAACTGGGACAGAATAGCCTCTTCAATAAATGGTGTTTGGAGAACTGGACATCGATTTCCAAAAGAATGAAAGAGGACCCCTATCTCACATCTTATACAAAAATTAACTCCAAATGGATCAAAGGCCTAAACATTAGCACTAAGACCATAAGACTCTTAGAAGAAAAGGTAGGGCAATTTCTTAAAGATCTTGTGATAGGAGGTGGTTTCGTAGACCTTACACCAAAAGCATGAGCAACCAAAGAACAAATAGACAAACGGAATTGCCTCAAAATCAAACACTTTTGTACATTGAAGGACTTCAATAGAAAATTAAGAAGGCAGCCTACACAATGGGAGACAATATTTGAAACCACATATCAGCTAAGGGTTTAATATCCTGAATATATAAAGTGATCCTATAATTCAGTAACAGAAAGACAAACAACCCAATTAAAAAATGGGCAAAAGACATGGACAGACACTTTTCTGAAGAGGAAATACAAATGGCTCAAAAAGATGTGAAAAAATGCTCAACTGCACTGGCTATCAGGGAAATGCAAATCAAAACCACAATGAGATATCATCTCACATCTACCAGAATGGCCGTTATCCAAAAAAAAAAAAAAACAGAAAATTACAAGTGCTAGAGAGGATGTGGAAAAAGAGGTACATTTATTCACTGTTGTTTGGGAATGTAGAGTGGTGCAACCAGTCTAGAAGACCAGTGGGACAGTTCCTCAGTAAGCTAAGTGTAGATTTGCCATATGACCCAGTTATTCCATTGCTAGGTATATACTCAGAGGAACTGAAAGTTAAGACATGAATGGACATTTGTAAGCCGATATTTATTGTGGCATTATTCACAATAGCCAAGAGATAGAAACAGACTAAATGTCCATCAACAAATGAGTGGTTAAACAAACTGTGGTGCATACACATGATGAAATATTATGCAGGTATAAGACAGAACAAACATACAGAACATATAATAACATGATGGATCTTGAGGACATTATGCTGAGCAAAGTTAGCCGGAAACAAAAGGACAAATACTATGTGGTCTCACTAATATGAACTAACATTAATGAGCAAACTTTGAGGGTTAAAAGCTGATAACACAGGCTACCAGGAGATAGAAAGAGGGTAGAGATTGGGCATTTGGTGTGGAAGGACTACAGAATGTGCAGCAGGCTTGATTGTATAAACCCAGAAATTGATAGCATAATATTATGTGATGGCAGCATAATATTGTAACTACACTGAACAAAGATGTCCAAAGTAAGGCTGAAAGAGGTGGGCTAGGAGCATGTATGACACCTGAGGTGAAGATAAAAGTTAAAGACTGGGACTGTTTAACTTAGAAAAAACTGGAGTGGTCAATGATTGTGACTAAATGTATAAATATAAAACCGTTCTTTCATATAGGAGAACAAATGAATGTCAACCATGAAGAAGGTTGAAAGGAGATGGTAGTGGGGAAAAACTATAATCAAAGCAAACTGGTGTCTATGGGTCAACAGTAATATTGTAATACGCTTCCATTAAATATACCAAAGCTAAATAAGCATGAGAGGGATATGTAAGGGAGGAATATGGGATTCTTTGTAGTAGTGGTGTTGTCTGACCCTACTATTATATTGTATTGTATGAGATTTTATTTTTCTTTTATTATGTTTTTTATTATTCATTAAAAAAACTTTTTTTTGTAGTAATCAATATGTTCAAATTCTGACTGTGGTGATAAATTCAGAAGTGTATGATGATAACATGAACAACTGATTGTATAGTGTGGATAATTATATGGTATGTGAATATAATTTTATAAAATTATATGGAAAAATAAACAGGGATGAAAGTGCAGGAGAAAACATGGAGATAGGTATGTACATATTTACTGTTGGTTAGTAGGGAGAATGATATAGCCTTTTTGGAGGACAGTGGGGTGGTTCCACACAAAGCTAAGCATGTGGGTGCTATAAGGTCCTGCAACATCATTAGGGGGCATTTACTTGGAGGATCTGAGAGCAGGGACATGAATGGACATTTGCACACTGGTGTTTATGGAGAGAGTATGCGTGATTTGCATGGGTGGAGGTGGCCTAAGGGTACATTCACTGATTAACAGAATGGCCAACTGTGTTGTATACATACAATGGAATACTGAGTGGCTACCAGAAGGAATGAAGTTGTGAGCTCTGCAACTAGGTGAATGGACCTTGAGGATAGTATGTTGAGTGAAATAAACCAGAAATGAAAAGACAAACATTATAATGCCTCACTAGTACAGACTAACTGTAATGTGCAAACTCTGAGAACTGAATCTGAGAGCACAGGTTATCAGGGGAAGGTTTATGGTAAAGGTTCCTAGATTGTAAGCTCTTACAGCAGTTGTATCTATTCCACTGAATGGGTGGGGCCACAACTCCATGGAAATAATCCAATCAGAGTTATCACCTGCAGTTGGATGGGTCACATCTCCATGGAAACAACTTAACCTAATCAAGACTAAATATGTCTGCCCCCACAAGATTGCATCAAAGAACAATGGTGTTTTGGGGACATAATACATCCAAACTGGCATGCCAACTTACACAAACATTTTCAGAAATTAGAGGATAAAAGAACACTGCTCAAATCATTTCATGAGGCTAGCATAATCCTTACATTATATTTTGACCAAGGAATTAAAAATAGAAACTTACAAACCAGTATCCCTCATGAACATACATATAAAAGCCCTTAAAAAAATATTAGCAAGTAAAATCTGACAATATGTGAAAAGGACAAAACACCATGATAAAGTAGGGGTTATCTTATCAATGCCATGTCAAAAATCTATCAGTGTAATTTATCATATTATGATCATAAAAATGTAAAACCTTATATTTTTTAATAAATGCAGAAAAATACTCCTGACAAAATTCACCATCAATTCATGCTTAAAAACCATCAGCAAACTATGTAAGTAGACAGTATGATAAAAAGTAGAGACAGTGAATTAACCAACTTGCAAATATCTTTTGGTTGTAATAGAAAAGAACCAACTTGGGCATGCAGTAATATACATCTGGGTTGTTCATAGTATTGTTGGCAGAGAGGCAGAAGGAAGTGCAGGAGAAGAGAGATGAAGGATGTGTTGATATTTACATGTTGATGCTAGCCATTGATATATGTGTACATTTCTTTTGGCCATAATATGTGAATATATTCTAAAGCAATTAAATGGTAACATGTTCTTGTTAATATTTTAGTAGTATAGATCTTAGGCTCCCTTAGAGGTATTATACTTTTTGTTCTCTATTTCTCTATGTTTCATTTTAAAATTGAGCATGTAGGGATTTTAGTATTTTAGAACAGTATTTTATTTCTAACTCTGCCAACATCTACATCCAGAGGTCTGTTACCATTTTTGTCTTATTAGGAAATGTTTGTCCCCATAGAAAGGCAATACTGTGTTTCTTTCCTGATAGTTATGGTACAGTGTATGCTTGATAATCAAATGATCCATGACTTTGGGGCTTCAAATTGGTAAATATTCATGATGTGACAGGAGAGCATGATATACACTTCACTATCTCATAAAAAATGTATGCTCCACTGTGTATATATACATACACATAAAGTCTAGAAGGATACATCAAAATATAAAGTGCTTGTAATTATGGATGATTTTGTGTTCTTTGCTTTTTATTTCAGTTCTCCATGGTGAGGATATTAATTTTTAAAGGTCAAGGAAAAATAAGTGTTATTTTAAAAATAGTCAAGGTTAAGAGCACTTAGGACAAATGAGCAACCTTGAGGGAGTATAGTGGGAAGTTTTGAAGGTGGAAGTTAGGATAAGCAAAACAATTTTTGGTAAAATACGGTGGCTAAATGTGGAATGGGAATGTCACAAACAGAAAAGAAAATGTGAAATATTTGAAAGTGAAGTTACTGTGAATGACAAGCCTTCTAAACACCTCCCCCAGACGTTCCGCACCATCTCTTGCATCATCAGATGAAAGGTAGCTTATTACGTTCATTGTCATCCTCTCCAATTTATCACTTCAGCATGAATGTTGGAGGAAGCCTCATCACTGTGCCAGATGAAGCAGTAGGCATGGGTCTGTCTTAGACACCAGGTTTGAAATCTCATGCCTATTTCCCTTAAGCAGGTGTGTCTTATCAGCAAGGAAGTAGTGGTGTTTTCTGAAGATGAGTAATTCTTGTCCTACCTAAAATGTGAGGAATCACTGTAGAGGTTTTCTTTATTCTAGTTAACTTTATACTTTATATATTAATGGTGGACTTTTGTCTAGAACTTTTTGGTACTTTTTTTACAAGAAGGAAACCTTAAGGTGAGCCTTGATGTGGTACCACTCTCCAATAGGTAGAAATGCACAGTGAAGGGCTCAGGCTTCAGTGCCAGGGGACTTGGGCTTAAAAATGACAAATGGGAATAATAACACCTAAAGTACAGACTAATAAGAAAGTTAAATGTGCCAACATATATGAAGTGATCCCTATTCTTCCTTAGATGAATTAAGCACTGAATAAGTGTTAGTTTTCCACTTGTACACAGCCAACAAAAGTAATATATTTGGAGAAGAAGAGAATTCTACCCATTCTGACTGTTCATTTTTAGACTAACTTGCCTTCACAAGCACCTGCTAAGCAGACATCCTCAGCCTTCCACCACCCCCAATTCCTTTTCTATAGTTTGCTGCTCCACATCCTGAGAGGGATGTTAAGTTCTGGCCAGACCTTAAACCCTGAAACCAGATCAAAGAGCTCCGGGAGCTTATCAGAACAGCAATTTTCAGAGGCAGGCCCCTCTTCCCCCAAAGTGTATCAAAACCACACTCAGTGAGAAGTGAGGTGTGCACAACTGCTGATGTGGGGCACACTCTGACGTGGGGCAGTTTTCAGCCACCACAGGAGACCAGCTATCATGCGACTTCCTCTCCTGCTTTCACGGACACTCTACTATACAAGTGACAAGGAGAATATTTGACCTTTCTGGAATATTTATCCTACTCAATGAAGAGGTCATTTGCTGAAAGTTTCTATTATGACCTGAAACTGCATTCCCACAACACACCTGTATTAGTTAGGATTCTCTAGGGAAACAGAATCAACATGAGATATCTGTAAATATGAGAGTTTATAAAAGTGTCTCACACAACTGTGGGGATGCATAAGTCCAAATTCCTTATAGGGCAGGCAGCAAACTGACAACTCCAGTGAAGGTGTTCAATGAATGCCTCAGGAGGCACTGGCTGGCCAAAGTAGAAATGAGGGTCAGGACTCGCTTTCTCTTCCTTAAAAGTCTTTAACTGATTGGATTAAATCCAGCTAGTTGAATTTTCTCACTGCAGAAGATACACCCTTCATTGATACAACTAGTCACAGGTGCAGGCAGTTGACTGATGATTTAATAAATCAGCCTCCTGGATTATTAACCGGCCACAAATATCCTTGCAGTAACAGTTAGGACAGTGCATGCTTGACCAGACAGACACCTGGACGCCATCACATGGTCAAGTTGACACATAAACCTAACCATCACAACACTGTTGCAGCAACTCACTCCAAGAAAGATATGCAACCTACAGTTTCCCCTTTTAACCACATTCAAAAATATAATTCAGTCCTGTTAGTTACATCATGATGTTCTGTTACCATCACACATCCATTACCAAAACTTTTGCATCATACCAAATAGAAACTCTGTACACTTTAAGGATGGCTTACCCATTCCCTACCCCACCTCATCCCCTAGTGACTTATATTCTAGATTCTGACTCTATGAGTTTGCTTATTCTAAATATTATATATCAGTGAGATCAGAGAGTATGTGTCCTTTTGTGTCTGGATTATTTCACTCAATATGGTGTCTTCAAGGTTCATTCATGTATAGCATTAACGAGAATTTCATTCATTTTTATGGCTGAATAATAAACCGTCATGTGTGCATACCACATTTGTCTATCCATTCAACAGCTAATTGATGCTTGGTTTGCTTCCATCTCCTGGCAATTGTGAATGAAGCCATTATGAACATCAGTGGGCAAATATCTGTTTAAATCCCTGCTTTCAATTATTTCGGTTATATACCTAGAAGTAGGATTGTCAGGACATATGGCAGTTTTATACTCAACTTTCTCAGGTACTGCCAAATTTTCTTCCACAGCAACTGCATCATTTTTCATATGCATCTGCAATGAATGAGGGTTCCTATTTCTCTGTATCCTCTCCAACACTTGTAATTTTACATTTTTTAATAGTAGTCATTCTAAGGGTATGAAATGGTATCTCATTGTGGTTTTGACTTGCATTGCCCTAATGGTTAATGATGTTAAACATTTTTTCATTACTTTTTGGCCATTCGCATAACTTTTTGGTGAAATGCATTTTTAAGTCCTTTACCCATTTTATTTTATTCAATTTTATCGAGATATATTCACATACCATACAATCATCCAAAGTGTACAATCAATTGTTCACAGTACCATTATATAGTTGTGCATTCATCACCCCAATCTATTTTTTGAACATTTTCCTTGTACCAGAAAAAGTGAAAATAAGAATAAAAAATAAAAGTGAAGAAGAACACCCAAAACACCCTCTCCCAAACTATTTTAGAAAACTGTAGATGTTGTTCCACTCCTTTTGATCTCCTTGGTTTATAGTCATTCAAATCATTGTTTTCTTGCATGTGATGTATGATTTTTTCCTTAGCTGTTTCAAGAAATTTTCTTTATCTTTGATTTTCAGCAATATAATTAGGAAAGAATGCTCATTATCCAGAATATATTCACTTAGTTTCTCAATCACACAATACACATAAAATGGTTTCAGAATTGCTGACATATCATTGTGAAAAAGAAATTTTTAGCAGAATAAAATATTTATTTCTGATTCTTTTTGTCTTTAGCATGAGGATATGTATTCAAAATATTGTGTTCAAAAGTTACTTGGATTAGTTCTCTTACATAGTAGTCAGTATGTAACCATATACATACAATTCAATTTAAAGTGTACTCCATTTTCCCCATCCTTTTAAAGTGTACTCCATTTTCCCCATCCTTATTGATTTTTTTTTTTTTTTTTTACTTTGTGGGGCATTGACATGATTCTATTGAATGACCATTAAATGTTACTTAGAAGTGTGGAATTTTGAAGTTGGAACTTTCATATCTCCATTATCTCTTGCTTTGGTTTAATCTTGTCTTTGTCATTACATGAAGCCAGACTTTTTTTTTCCATTCTAAACAACGTGCACGTTCCTATCTATATATTGGAAGTGAACTGTTTGCTAACAGAGAACTGACCAGTGCTGAATACTGAGGACTTGAATTTCATTCTTAAATTATTACCTTATAGATTTTTTTCATGCTTATGACTTTAAGAATTATGCCAGAAGATATGCTTCTTTTTTGTAAATTTTATTTTCAAGAGAAAAGACTTGATTATATAGCAATAACATGTCATTATTTAAAGTTACTAGCTAGCTAGCATGACAGCTACTTGAAATTCATCTATAATACATCTTCATAGACTGTGTATTTTTTGAATTTGCATTTTTTCCTCAAAGTTGAACATTTTTTAAAAGTTGTAACTACTCAATTTAAATTTATAATGTTACAAAGTTCAAGTAAGGAATAGCTAAAAAAGAGAATGCTCCAAATTGACTCCTTAACTAGGGTTTTCCTTCTTAAGGTAAGCAAGTTTTAGTTTGGCACACACACCATGGGCTTCTCCAAAAAACCTCCCTAAAAAGCTCAGCAATTTTTTTCAATGATGGATGGCTCCTATGGATAAATATTTTGATTTATCTGGATTTACAGGATTCTAGAAATGCCATATCCAGTATAAAATTATGAGTGTGTATGTGCATGTGTGAAATACTTCATTAGAATTTATAAATGGAAACACATTTCCTAGGAATGAGATGTTGATCGTGCATTTACAATAACTAGTTTATTTTTACTTTACCATTTTAGACACTTTAAAATGATTCTTTTGGCTTACAGGTGATACCATTAAGGAGAGTCTATCATGTAAATTGCAGTATGACATGATTGCATTTTGTGTGTAATTGTTCTACATACTCTTTTTAATAAATACATTTTCACTGTAAAGCTACATTTGTTCCAGGAAAAGAGTAGCACATCACTGATTTTTCAATTATTTTACTTAAAGAGTTATTAAATGCCTAATACGTGTTAAATAATTGAGACATGAAGCCTGACATTCTAAACCACTCATTTTCCAACAGAGAAAACCTTGTCTGAAATACAAGATATGCAGAAGTGAAGAAAACTGAAGAAATATAGAGTTCTGTCAATATGATAGAACTCTGGTTAAATGCATGGAAATGTAGACTGAAATATAAAAAGTATCTTTTTAAGTGCTAAGTTTGACCAGAAAGAAGAAAATCTGCTGGAGTCAGAAACAAAATGCAAACTAATACCCGATTTACTTTAGCAGATGGTGCAGTTACCTTGGGCTGGAATGGAAAAGGATGAGGTGCTGGTTCTGTGTCTAAGTATCAAACTTTTAAAATTTTTAAAATGAACCTTGTGAAATGGAAAGCTCCAGTAGAACTAATGCAGAAAATGCACATCCGATGGACCACATTCTTGGTGAAAGATTGGAGAACAACAGAAAAACCCATCCTCTGGCACAATCACAAGACCTTGGCATAGGAAATAATTTCTTAAAGAAATACAAAGTGCAGAGCATAAAAGAAAATATAATTATACTGAAATACATTAAAATTAAGAACTCTTGTTCATCCTAAGATACCATAAAGAAAGTAAAAATATAAGCCACAACTTGGAAGAAGATACAAAAGATGCAGTATCCTGAATATATAAAATACTTCTGCAAATCAAATAGTAAAAGATAACCAATACAGTACAAAAATGAGTAAAATTCAAGAATGAATCACTCATGGACAGGGAAAACAGCCGAGACTCATTTATACAAATACTTATTTGACATCACTAACTGAACTCAAGATTCCCACTCCCCCCAAAATCTCCCCCTTCTGCCACCTTTTCTTCAGTTCTTGGCAACTTCATTCTTCTGGTTACTCAAATCATAAAACTTGAAGCCATCCTTGACACCTAGCATTTGCACATTGCACATTAATCTATCAACACATCATATCCACTGCACCTCCAAAATATGTTCAGCATCAGGCCATCTCTCCTCACTTTCTCTTTTACCACCTGGGTCTGGGAAGCTATCTTTGCATCTCATCTATTTTTCACTGATCTCTAGGCCTTCTTTCCGGCCCCTCAATCTTTTCTCAACATTATCAGCCAGAGTGATCCTTTAAAAATATGAAATTCAGAACAGGTCACTCTGTCTGTCAAACCTCACAATGACTTCTCATCTCTTTTGGAATAATCACCAACATTTTTCCAATGACCTCCATAATCAGGTCATCCATGAAAAGTCTGATCTCATCTCCTACCACTCTCTTTCATGCTTCCCTCCACTTCAGTCGCATTGGGCACTTTGCTCTTCCTGGAATATTTCTACCTCTGGGCTTTGTCCTTGGTGACACCTCAGCCTAAAATACTTGTACCCCATTTATCTACCAAGCAGTGTCTCCTCCATTTTTCCAGATCTTTCCCTGAACCTAGTACTTGAAATGTGAACACCTCCATTTACAAACCTTCTTAATGTCTTTCTTCTCTGCTTTACATTTTTTTTCTAGTCATTTATTAATGTTTAATATCACATATGTTTTTACTTATTTACCTTGATTTTTGTCTTAGTAGAATGTAAACTTTATGAAAATAAAGTTGTTTTCTGGTTTATACATAGCTGTGTTTCAAGAACCTAGAACAGTGTCTGACACTGGAGATGATATTGAGGAAATATCTCTTAAATCAGAATAAAGAGACTAACACATGGAAAATATGAGACAAAACTCAAAAAAAAAAAAAAAATGAGATGACCTTTTCTAGAAGTACAACATCTGAATAATGAGATTCCTAAACAGGAGAACAGAAAAAAACAAAGGGAAGAATATTTCAAAAATAACATAAACATTTCCCAAATTTAACAACATGGCTTTCAGGTTGAAGCTACTAATTGTCCAGCAAAAATACTAATACTAATACCCCCAACTCCAGGATAGCTATTATTAAAAAAAAAAAAAAAAAAAAAAAACAGAAAACAAGAAGTGTTGGCAAAAATATAGAGAAATTGGAACTCTAGGGCATTGCTGATGGAATGTAATATTGTACAGCTGCTGTGGAAAACATTTTGGTAGTTCTTCAGAAAGTTAAATGGAATTACCGTAGAATTACCATCGAATTCCACTTCTAGGTATTGGAAGTAAGACCTCAAACAGATACTTGTACTCAAATTTTCTAAGCAGCATTTGTCCCAATAGCCAAAAGGTAGAAACAATCCAAATGTCCATCAACAGATGAATGGATAAACAAAATATGGTATATCCATGCAATGGAATATTATTCAGCCATGAAAAGGAATGAAGTTCTGATACATGCTACAACATTGATGAACCTTGAAAATATTATACAAAATCAAATAAACCAGACACCACAGGACAAATATTGTATGATTCCCCTTACATGAAATACCTAGAATAAACAAACTCAGACAGACAGAAAGTACATGACAGGTTACAAGAGAATGGGGGAAAGGAGAACGGGCAATTATTACTTAATGTGTAAAGAGTTTCTGTTTGGGGTGATGAAACAGTTTTAGTAATGGAAGGTGGTGATGGTAGCACAACATTGTAGAAGTAATGCCACTGAATTGGGCACTTAAAAATGGTTAAAATGGCAATTTTATGATATAAATAAAATTTATATATTTTAATATATAAAAATATATATTATTGCATATATATCAATTTTTATACATATCAATTTTATATATATCATATATAACCACAATAATAAAATAGTTAATCTTTAAAAATTCTGATGGTGCCATCATCTGGAATTTTAAAACATGCAGTTGACAGAGAAGAACCTAAAGCTTCCACAAAGGAAAAAATGAGCAAATAAAGGAGGTCACATACAAAGCAACTGGAATAAGGCTGGCGTCAGGTATATCAACTGCAATGCTGGATGCTAGAAGAATAGACAAATGACTTTAAACTTCCAAAAGGTAATGAAAGTATACCAAATACTCTGAATATGCAGACAGCACATATATCAAATACTAAATAGGGGGAAAAAAGATGTTTTTAGACATTTGTGGTGTACAGAAAAAGATTAACCCAGCAGGCCTGGTGTTGCTATCTCCAGAAGGACAGGCTTGTAAGACTGACTCTTGGAACAACTCCCGAGGACTTGGCCTGTGGAATGTTCCTATTCTGTATTGAGGAGGTTGTTTCCTATGACTAGGGCACTAAATTCTACTACACCAGACTTCCTAGATTCTACAATGTGATTTACAGCAAACACCTGCTTTCTTTCTGGGAGTCTGGAATTTTGGTAATCATGGCTGATTTCTCAGGCAAAGTGTGTCTGCATGAACAGCCCCCAGTGAAAACCCTGGACTCAAGTAAGTTTCTTTGGGCAGAAACAATGCACTTCATTGCTGAAGGAGAAAGAATGTTCTGCACAACTCCTTCCTCATCACCACCCTAACCCTGATGTAAGGAAGAGCTTTGGAAGCCTGCTCATGGACTCGTCCAACATCAAGTTTTGAAAGAGTTAAATGAGATCAAGTGTGAAAGGTCCAAGTAGGAAGGATGGCCCTTTTCACACATAGATTCTTTATATAAGAGAAAATGTTTGGAATAAATGATGTTTTTCTATCAAATTTCACTTAGGCATAAGTTTAAAAATATGGGCTTAAATAGGAATAATGAGCTGAATTTGATAGGGTGATGGAACTTCTTTTTCTAATTCCTTTCTTAGACTAAATGTGAGTCCTTATAGCCTGTTGTTATGTTTGTTTAATTGCTCCTATGGTAAAAATCATTCCAACTCTTTGGCTGTTTCAGTTGCCTTAGCAAGGCCTTCTCTTTCAGGAAATGCAAAAAACAAAGCTGCAGGCAGAATTGTAGAGCAAAAGAGAAGGCTCATATTAATTTCATTTTCATTTTTTTCCCCAAGAATACTCAATAGATGGTTATTCTTTTGTCCAGAGGAAACATCCTAGGCCAATCGTGCTTGAAATGATTTTATCCTGGGTTATAGTTAGCACTTAGAGGTCTTAATTTCATCTGTTTGATTTGAATTATTTTTGACTAAAAGTGAAATTTTATGCTTGCCTACTCCCAAGTTCATCTACCCTGGCTCCAAGCATGCATTCACACAGTCTCATGAGCAATTGCTGAAGTTTATTTCTAGTTAGTTTGGCATTTCTCAACCCAGGAGGCATACTTTCATCTGTAAACTTCATCATCTCATTAAGTGTTCTTATTCCAAAACTTTTGTATTAAAAGATAGTTAAATCAGCCTTCAGAGTCCTAACACTAATCTTTGGAGAATACCACTCTTATTAACTTGCAAGTCAGAGAAGACCAAAATTTTCGGTAAACTTGTTCTCATCTTTAAAAGCTAGTTCCAATTTAATGACCAAACGTTTTCCCAATTCATAACAACATTTGAGATAGACATTTATATGGAACTTGAAACCCTAGCCCCAACAGATTAGCCTATAACTAAAACAAAAGACAAATCTTCAGGTGTCAGAACCCACACTCCACAGGAACAACTGCAATCACAAGAGAAATAAATCACAAGAGAAATAAATAAATCACAAGAGAAATAAATAAATCACAAGAGAAATCCTCTATTGATGGAATCACAAGAGAAATAAATAAATCACAAGAGAAATCCTCTATTGATGGAATCATTGTAGTGATATAAGCTCTCTGAGTCTGTTTCTTCATCTATAAAATGCAAATCATAATGCCTATCTCAAAGGCAAGGTAAGGATGCAAATGTATGTGCCTAGTACATGGTAGACTCTCAATAACTGTATATTAAATGAATTAATAAAGGAAAAAAAAACGGAGTGATGCTATGCCTGCCTTATACATAGGAAACAAGTAACTTTTTCTTCCTCACTAATCTATACAACAATATAGATGGGATTGCTTTTCTTGAATATGTTCTTACCAAAAAGATACTAGATGGATAGATAGAGCCTTAAAAAAAAAAATTCGTTTTGCATTTTTCTTAGCAGAATCGACTGCTGCTAAGGTGCCAGCCCAGTGTCTTATGAACACTAGTTGAGTTTTTCCTATGTTGATACTCACTTTGAAATACATTTGTTACCATGGAAACAATGCAGTCTTAGGAAAAGAAAGGATTTAATGGTACTCACAAGTGCACTGCAAATTGCAAATGTGCATAATGTCTCTAAACACCTTACATATGTGAAAAATCATATGGCGCTATCTTGGAAGTTTGCATTATTCAAATATTCATTTATAACTATCTAGAGATTTAGGAGCAACTTAAAACTGCCGAGTTCAGTTCAAATGCCACCTCCTCTCTGAAGCCCTCCCAAGTATCTTCAGTCAGAAAATACTGTTCTTGCTGATATTATAGCACATAGAGAATAATGCAAACATCTGTTGTTGTAGCTACTTGTGGTCCTAAATGCTTCCCCCAATAGATTGTTACAGGGCAAGAGCTCTAACCCATTTACATGTTCTTTGCTATACCCTACAATGATTCTAAAAGAGCACTTTGGCCAAATTATGTATTTAAAGCATATTATTTGAATTTTAGAAAGTTCACAACCATGTTTTAATACTCCCATGTGTTAATTCTTGTTAAGCTATTGTTTCATTCAATGTATCGAAGTTCATGGACTGCCTTTGGCTCATTTTATTCTCCAAATTTTGTGATTCTTTTTTTAAGCATCAGGTTTGAGGTACTGTCCGGCGCTGCCCCGCTCGGTCCCCGGTTCCCGGCCGGTGAGGGGAAACAGGGAAGGAGAGAGAGAGATGCAGACTGCGCGAACTAACCTGGTCATGAATCACGACTCGAACCACACGGCAGTTGTGAAAGCAAGCCCTTTACTACAGCTAGATGAACATTCTGTGTTACTGGTTCCCACACGGGGCACGGCGCCTCGTGGGAGAGCAGCCTCGATGTGGCCGTCAGGCACGGCTCCTTGTGGGCTGTCTCACCCTACCCCGTCCGGGTAAGACCTTTTATACACAATTAACAACCAATAAGCTTCTAGGCTAGTATCGCGTATACAGGATTTCGATTGGTAGGAGCGGGTGGCGGATACATGCGTCACTATGCGGAAACAGGATGCAGGCGCCATCTTGGCTCACTCGATGGGCGGGGGGTAACTCTAGAGCAGGCTGCAGCGCATACGCTAGGCCCGATTCGGGAGGCGGCTTTCCACATCTCCCCCTTTCTTATTTATTTTTGACCCAGTGTCTCCAGTGATGAGCGTGCTCCCGTGAACCCAAATGGTTCACAACCTCTTTGGTGCTTTGGGGAGTCTGGACTAGGCCTCAGCCATCCAGCGGCGGAGCCTCTAGCACCAACCAGAATGCTCACGTCATATGGAGACCGGAGAGTCCGTAAGCTGGAAGCAACGTGACTCTCCCTGCAGTGCTTTGCCTGGCAACTGGGGAACAACGACGGGGGCAGGAACAGCAGTAACCAGAGTCGGGGGTGTCACTAGGTGTCTCTGTGCAATGGCTAGGGTCCAGTCTGGCCACAACTAGGACTCTGCCCTAGAGACCCACCTGAGACAAAATTATGACTACTGGTGTCGCCTTTTACACCCGAGAAACAGCCATGCGATTCGCTACAAATTTTGCTCCAAAGCGCCCCACCTGAGGCGACCAGGAAGGGGTATGGTTAACAAATCGGTCACTATCGGGGGTAACAGAGGTGGGAGTCATAGCCATCATAGTGGTAACACGCAATTGCTGCTGCGCTTGAAACAGGCGTTCTAGCAAACATTTAACAACGACTAATCCCACCAATAATCCCACTGCAATGAGGATCCAATTAGTTAAATTGGGCCAAGAGAACCAGGAAGAAACACTGTGCAATAGTTTCTGTAGAACCTCGCCTAACCCGGAGAGATCGACTTTAACGGGTTTTAACTTGATCCCCCCAATTGTGTCTAAACTAGATTCCACCTGTTGGGAGAGATTAACAAATTCAGGAAAATATGACCTTTTCAGCCAATCAGAGACTCTGGAAATGCTTCCGGTCACGTTGGCCCTGACAGGAGTGACACAGAGTTTAACCGTAAGCCACCGGGTGTCACATGTTTGCTGAAGCACTCTCCAGAGTCCATCTATTTCCAGTCCAAGTTCATCTATCTCCGCTTGGAGTTTCTGAATGGCCTGGAAATTTAAGTTCAGCATCTGATTGTGGCGGCGTAGCACGTCTCGGGTAAGGTTGACCAAGCCATTTACCGTTTCCATCGTTATGGCGAGCTGCCGATCTGTCCATGCTTGTAGCACAGCCTGCCCGATCGTTGGGACAAACAAAGAGGAAGCTACACTGGCAGCATTCGATAGCCATTCTTTTATGCCTCTTGGACGCCTAGACTTAGAGAAGGGGATATTGTTAAGTGAAACAACTTGAGAAACAGGGCCAACCCAGTCGGTTGCCTTGACGGGGAGCCAGACATAACTTGGGCGATACACTAGGATAGCGGGGCGGCGAGGCATCCGGGTCTTTGGAACGGTTGCAGACTGTAGGAGCAAGCCCTGGAAGGAAAAGGCACCTTTGAGTCTCCTTTTTACTCAAGATCCCTTCACAAGACTGGCGGCTCTTCCCTGTAACGTTAAGAAATTCAAGCAAGACTCCCTTACTTAACTCGCCATTACCAGTTTCACAAGTAGCATTCGCCGCAACTGTGGTGTTGACAACCTTGACAGAGAGGTTAGCAAAAGAGAGGATCAGTGTGTCATTGGTGAGGGGGAAGGACTCGTTGAAGCTTGTGGAGGAAATATAGTTCCACTAAAAAGAAAAAGGCAGATTAGAAGGATTGCTATAGGAGAGCAAAGAACAGAGTTACCGATCCTCTTTTTGGGCAACCGCGGGGTGGTCAGTCCTACTATTATCGTCTTGTCGGTCGTCGCCATCATCAGCAGGGTCGGAGGCTTGGTCTAATGGTTCAGGTTGTATATTCGTTGGCGTTTCTGACAGCTGTTCCTTGGCTTCTTCAGGTGATGTCACGGTTCTCACCAGTCTTTCCGGAACCCACACTGGTTGACGTCCTGGTTCCTGGGGAAAAACACAAACAGAGCCTCTGGCCCAGCTGAGCACCGGGTCAGGGCCTTTCCACTGCCCCGACAGGACATCCTTCCAACGGACTAGACTCGGGGTGGTGTGTTGCAGGGCAGGTGTCAACAGGTCGAACAAAGGTGTTAGTTTGACATTGGGTATTTTTAGGTATGGACGGATCCAATTGATATCCCCCATGAGTTTTTGTAGATCATTGAGAGTGTGTATATTGTCTAGCCTGAGAGACACCTTTTGGGGGGAAACATGAGTGGGTGCGACTTTCGCCCCCAGGAAAGTGGTAATGTCAGTCATTTGGATTTTTTCAGGGGCAATCTCTAGGTTAGCTTCTCTAAGACTAAGGACTAAATGTGACAAAACTGTTTTAAGAAGATCTGTGTCTCTATGGGCTAAGAGAATGTCATCCATATAATGGATGATTTTCACTTGAGGGAACTGCTGCCGAGTGCTAGCTAGCTTCGCAGCGACATACAGCTGGCACATGGTAGGACTATTAGCCATGCCTTGGGGCAGGACTGTCCATTCAAAGCGTTGACAGGGCTCCTCTTGATTACTAGAGGGCACAGTAAAGGCAAACTTAGGGGTGTCTTCAGGGTGGAGCGGAATAGAAAAGAAGCAATCTTTCAGATCTATGATGAAAATCGACCAGTGCTCCGGTAATGCCGAGAGGAGGGGCAGTCCCATCTGAACGGGCCCTAAAGGCTCCATGCAATCGTTAATAGCTCTTAGATCATGTAGCAGTCTCCATTTACCAGATTTCTTTTTTATTACGAATATAGGGGTGTTCCACGGTGACGTGGAAGGGGCGATATGGCCCTTTTCTAGTTGTTCTGATACTAGGGCGTGCAACGCTGCAAGTTTTTCCTGTGGCAAGGGCCACTGAGGCACCCACACCGGAGCCTCGGTTTTCCATTTTAGTTTTATAGGTGTGGGTGGGAATCTCTCCTCAGTGGCCACTATGAAAAACCCAAGCCTCGTCTGTCAGACTTGGGGGCAGCTTGTATAGGCTCCGCACGTCCGTGCAGTGAAGCTCCTAAACCCTTGCCGGGGGTATACCCCATTTCTTTTAGCAGTCGCTTAGAGGTTGGGGAGTAGCCGCTAATTAAAGTAACGTCCATTTGGGTCAGAATGTCTCTTCCCCACAAAGACACAGGCAGGGCTAATACATAAGGCTGGAAACTGCCTTGGTGTCCTTCTTCATCGGCCCAATGAAGGGCAGCTGCACTGAGCATGGGCGCTGAAATTTGGCCTATTCCTCTAATGGGCTCTTCCGCCCTGCTCGTTGGCCAGGTGGGGGGCCATTCTTGTTGTCTTATGATAGACCGATCGGCCCCTGTATCGAGCAGGCCCAAGAAAGATCTGCCTTGCACCTTAATGGTTAGCATAGGTCGAGACTCCAGGGACATATGGAGTCCCTCAAAAATCGCTCCACTGGATCCGAACCCTTTTTCCCCTCTCTGTCTGATTCTGCTTGGAAAGACTGCATGTAAGCTGGGTAAGAGCAGGAGCTGCGCCAGCTTATCACCTTCTGCAATGACTAAGGTGCCCCGCTGAGATTGAACCATAACTTGGGCATGGCCTGTGAAATCTGAATCTACAAGTCCTGGTATAACTGTTAATCCTTTCAGGGCCGTGGATGCTCTTCCCAATATGAGCCCTACAGTACCAGCCAGTAAGGGCCCCTTGAAGGAGGTCCCTACTAACTGGACACCCATGGAGGGGGTTAGTACGAGTCTGGAGGTGGCACAGAGGTCCAGTCCTGCTGAGCCGGGGGACGCACGAATTTGATCGGATCCTGTGTTGTCGAATGGCATGCAAGGGGGTCCGTCGAAAGGGCGGACCCCCTCTTCCCGTTTTTTGGAATCTGCTCGGGGCGGCCAGAGAGGCGTCTACCCTGCGCATCGAAAACCGATTTACAGTCTTCTGCGCGGTGGGGGCCTTTGTGGCAACGGCCACACGGCCTGGTTGCTGCACCTGGTTCGCCAAACCGTTGAGTGGCAGGGGGTTGACGTCTATTGGGACAATCTCTCTTAAAGTGCCCTGATTGGCCACAGCCATAGCACCCGTTAGACTTTGCCCCTAAGGTTCTCGGGCTTTTTGTAGCCACCTGTAGGGAGCTGGCTAGCATGGCAGCTAGACCTGCATTAGTTAAAGGGCTGCCAGCATCTCTACAGAGCCTGACCCACTCTGTCAAATTTTTTGCTCTGTTTTGTGCCAGGATAACTTTGCACTCCTTGTTGCACTGCTCAAAAATCATTTGCTTAACCACAGTCTCTGCTACTCCTGGATCTGAGAAGATTCTCTCAGCTGCGGTTTGCATCCTGGCTACAAAATCCGCAAATGGTTCTGTGGGGCCTTGGTGTATATTGCTGAGTGAGGCCTGAGCCTCTCCCTCACCTGTTAGCTTTTTCCAGGCACCCACAAAACAGCGGAAGATCTGGGCATAGACCTCTTGTGGGAAACCCGTTTGGTTCTGGGCATGGGCGCCTCTCCCCAACAGCATGTCAGCATTCCACCCGCCACGTCTCCCCGCCGCATTCCTTGCGGCCTGCTCTTCAGCTAACTCCTCAAACCATGCTTTCCAATCTATGAATCGGCCTGACGGCAAGCAAGCACGGGCTAGCTGAAAAATATCTGCGGGTGTATGATTTAGAGCAGAGAGGTTCTCGATCATGTTCAAGGTATAAGGGGCATTGGGGCCATACTGATGGACGGCCTGCCTCAATTCCCTCAATAGTTTGTAATCATATGATTCGTGCCGATTGCCACCTTGGGGATTGATAATAACCGGGTACATTTCTGAGACTGGCTGCGGCTCAAGTGGCTGGTAGCCACCCAGCATGCCAAAAGGTCTAAATGTTGTGAAAGGGTTCCATCTCCAGAAATGTCTCCCACCACTACCTAATGGCAAAGGGTCCTGAGGGCCTGTGTACTCGGGCGGGGGGTACGGCAAAGGTTGCCCCTCCCCTGACCGACCCATCGGGGTTTCCGGGTCTGGCAGCAAAGGATAATTACATTTACTGGGCATGGCCACTAGAGGGAGCTCTCGGCAAGGTCCTTTGGTGGGACCGCCCAAGGCGTCAGTTGGGAGCTGGGGTGTCCCTGGGGGTGCAGCGGTAGACATTGGCGGGGCGGAAGGCCGCACGGGTGTGGCGGGAGGCTCCTCCCACTCAATTAGCGGGGATGCTTCCGCCTTCTCGTCAGTATCGCTATCTGACTCTGAGTCAGAGTCACTGGACTCCGGCGGTTTGCCCTTACAGGAGCCGTCCGCTGACGAAACTGACTGGGTTTCTTGGAGCGCGCACCGTGCTTCTTGCAAGACAGAGGACGGGCTTAGGCCGGTAGCCGATTCTAGTTCAAGGACCGCACGGACGGTCTCCCATATGGGTACTAGAATCGGGTCCATACACACGCCCGTCTGGCGCGCTCGGTCTATGTCGCGACCGAGCTTCATCCAAGAGGGTAGGCTAAGGCTGCCGGTGCAGGCAAACCAAGGGGCAAAAGTATCAACATCATCAAGAAAACGCTGAAGGGAGCTTTTCCTGACCGAGATACCCCGTTGTTTCAAAAGGTTCTTTAAGGGAGCTAAGAGAGGTGAACTTCCGGACTGCCCCATGATTGCAGTCGGCACTATACTTCAGTCACTCGGAGAGCTCTTCCGAGTCCCCCGGGGTCACCTGAAAACCCACGGGCCCTAACTATCATGTAATAAGACGCACTCACCTTCTCGCGTTGATCAGGCGCGGGAAGTCCGCCGTAAGCTCGACGCGCAGCGCCGCTCTCCTCACAGAGGGACCGTCGAGAGCGAGGCAGGAGGAGGAGCTTCCCCGTACGGGCCACCACTTGTCCGGCGCTGCCCCGCTCGGTCCCCGGTTCCCGGCCGGCGAGGGGAAACAGGGAAGGAGAGAGAGAGATGCAGACTGCGCGAACTAACCTGGTCATGAATCACGACTCGAACCACACGGCAGTTGTGAAAGCAAGCCCTTTACTACAGCTAGATGAACATTCTGTGTTACTGGTTCCCACACGGGGCATGGCGCCTCGTGGGAGAGCAGCCTCGATGTGGCCGTCAGGCACGGCTCCTTGTGGGCTGTCTCACCCTACCCCGTCCGGGTAAGACCTTTTATACACAATTAACAACCAATAAGCTTCTAGGCTAGTATCGCGTATACAGGATTTCGATTGGTAGGAGCGGGTGGCGGATACATGCGTCACTATGCGGAAACAGGATGCAGGCGCCATCTTGGCTCACTCGATGGGCGGGGGTAACTCTAGAGCAGGCTGCAGCGCATACGCTAGGCCCGATTCGGGAGGCGGCTTTCCACAAGGTACAATTTGCATATAATAAAAATACATCCTTTTTAGAGGTACAGATTTAGAAGTCTTGGCAAGTAACTACAGTCAAAGCTACCACTATAATCAAGATATAGGGTATTTCTATCACCAGAGATAAAGTCCTTGTGCCCCTTTGCAATCAATCTCCTCCCTCCAGACAGAGCACCTGACAGCAACTGATCTGTTTCTCTCTCTATAGTTTGCATTCAAGAATGTCATACAAACATAATCATCTAGTATGTTGTATTTTCTGCCAGGCTTCTCCCATGTAAAATAATGTTTTAAGATTTCTCCACATTATTACATATATCAATATGTTACCCCTTGTGATTTCTCAATCATATTCCATACTATGGGTGAATCACAATTTTTTATCTGCTCATCAGTTGATTCAACATTCTTAAATTGTTTCTGGGTTTTTATCATTATAAATAAAGCTGCAACAAAAATTCAGGTACCCAGGGCTTTGTGTGGACATATTTTAATCTCCATCGAATAAAAGCCTAAGAATGAAATTGCTGCGTTAATAAAGTAAAGTTAAGTAAGCAACTGACAAGCTGTTTTCCAAAGTGGCTGTACCATTTTTCATTCCACCAGGAATGTGTGCAAGTCCCAGTTGCTCTACATTCTAGTAAAACCTTGGTTTTTATTATTTATTATTAACATCCTAATAGATGAATATTAGTATTATCTTGTGGCTTTAATTCCCATTTCTCTGATGAATATTGATGTTAATCATCTTTTCAAGTGCTTGCCTGCCACCCATATCTATTTTTTAGGGAAATATATATTCAAAGTTTTTATAATTTTTTTGCTATTGATTTGCAAGAGTTCTTTATATATTCTACATACAAGTACTTGATTAGATATGTTTTATTTGCAAAGATTTCACCTGTGTCTGTGGTTTGTCCAATCACAATCTTTACAGTATTGTCCAATGAACAAAAGTTCTTAATTTTGGTGAATTGCTATTTTGTATTTTTGTTTATGGTTTGTGATTTTATGTCTTAGCTAAGAAATCTTTGCTTAGTTCAAGGGCATGAAGATTTTTTTTCTAACTTTTCTTTGAAAAGTTTTATAGTTTTAGGTTTTACACTAACATCAATAGTCCATTTTAAGTCAATATTTCATGGGTTGAGGTTCATTTATTTACATATGGTTGTCCAATTGTTGCAGCACTATTTGTTGGAAACACTATCTTATTTCTCCCCATTGAATTACTTTGGCAATTTGGTAAAAAAATCAATTAGCCATATACATGTGAGTCTCTTTCTGAACCTGTATTCTGTTACACAAGATCTATATGTCTACCTTTTTCTAATAGCACAATGCCTTATTACTATAGCTTCATTTAAGCCTTGAAATCAGGTCATGTGAGTCCTACAATGGTGTCTGTAGTTTTCAAAATCATTTGGTTGTTTTAGGTCCTTTGAGTTAACATATGCATTTTAGATTTAGCTTGTCAATATCTACAAAAAATCTTTCAGAATTTGTATTGGCATTGCACATAATCAGTAGATCCATTTTGGAAAGATTAGTATTGCAACAATATTGAGCATAGTACATCTATTCACTCATTTCTCTTCTTTGATTTCTCTCATCAATGTTTTCTATTTTTTGGCATATAATTATCGCATATAATTTTTTTAGGTTTCTAAGTATTTCATGATTTCGATGGCTATTATAAATGATACTTATTTTTAAATTTCAATTTGCACCTCATTTCTAGTACTATATAGGAACACAATTGTTTTTGGTTTGTTGACCTTATATTCTGAAACTTGGATAAAATCACATAGAAGTTCTGTAGCATTATGCCTTCAGTGAATAAAGGCAGTTTCATTTTTTTTTCACAATTTTTTATGCCCTTTACTTCATCTTACATCAGTTCTTTGATGAGAACCTTGAGTACAATGCTGAATTTGAGTGGCAAGAGCAAGAGCTCTGCAATTTTTACCATCCAAGGGAGAAATCATTTATTCTTTCACCATTAAGTGTATTAATTACAGCTTTTTCATGGATGTCCCTTATCAGGTTGAGGAAGTTCCTGCCTATTCCTCTGTTCCTAATATGCTAAGAGGATTTTTTTTATCATGCAATTACATATATCAGCATATATGTATAAATATATATAATTATAAATATAAAATTGTATATGAGTGTGTTAATAAACATATGTATATCAGTAAGGATTGATTGATTGATTTTCAAAGGTTGAAATAACCTTGTGTTTCTGGAATAAATTCCACATGGTCTTTATATAATATCATTATTATTATATGTGTGAACTGAATTTTAGTTGTTAATGTTTTGGCAAGTATTTTTGCATCTATGTTCATGAAGTGTATTAGTCAGCAGTTTTCTATTTTTAATAATTGTCTGCTTTTGGTATGAGTGTATTTTTGGTCTTATAAAATAGGAAGTTTTCCTTCATCTATACTTTAGAAAAATTTGCATAGGATTAGTGTTATTTTTTATATTTTATTACTGCAAAGCTTAGATTATTTATTTAGACCTTTTATTGATTCCTAAAATAAGCATTTGATGATATAAATGCCCCTTTCAGCACTGCTTTAGTTATATCCCACAATTTTTGGTATGTTGTATTTTAATTTCCATTCAGCATATTTTCTAAGAACCCAAGTGACCTGTTATGTGACACTTAGAAAGTGTGATATTTAACTTCCTAATAGTTAGGATTTTCCAGGTTTCTTCCTGATTTTTGGTTTAATTTTTTTATGGTCAGACAATGTACTGTGTATAATTTCAATTCTTTTATATTTATGGAAGTTTGCTTTACAGCCCATAGTATAATCTATAAAGAGAATATTTCATGTGTACTTGAAAAGACTGTATTCTGTTCTTTACGGGTGGATGGTTCTATGAAATTTCAATATGGTCAAGTTTGTTAATGGTACTATTCAAGTCTTCGATATTCTTACTGATTATATTTTATCTATTTGTTCTGTCAAAATCTGGAAAATTGAAAATTTATCTATTTCTTCTTTCAGTTCTTTCTTACTTCATGTATTTTGAATCTCTTTTTAAAGTTCTCACATTTAGAACTGCTCGGTCTTTTCTGTGATTTGACCCCTTTATCATTATGTAATGTCCAGTTTTGTCACTAATGACTTTTGTCAATATGAATTCTATTTTAATATAATCCTTGAGATTTTTTAAATTAGTATTTGTCTGGTGTCTTTTGACCTATTATGTAACTTTTAATCTACCTCTTGATATTTAAAAAAGGGTTTTCTTTTATACAGGGCATAGTTGAGTATTACTTTTTGGGGCATACTGCTTTTCATTTGGAATATTTAGATTATTTGCATTGAATATAATTGTTTACACTTTGACTCTAATGTACCATTTTCCTAGGTTTTTATTTATTAGAAAATATATAGGTTTAGAGAAAATCATGCAGAAAGTACATTAGTACATTTGTTGCATTAATGTAGTACTTTTGTTACCATTGGTGAACCAATGTGAATATTATAGTATCATACTCTTATCTATACTTCATAGCTTGGGTTACTGTTTGAGTTGTACAGCCTTATGCTTTTTTTTTTCTTTATTTTTTCTTTTTTTAATTAGAGAAGTTGTGGTTTTATAGAAAAATCATGCATAAAATAGAGGGTTCCCATGTAACATCCTATTATTAACACCTCACAATGCTGTGGTATATTTGTTACAATTAATGAAGGTACATTGTTATAATTGTACTATTAACTATGACTCATGGTTGAAATGAGGTTTCACTGTGTGAGTTGCACAGCTTCATGGATTTTTTTTCACTTTTTACTCTAGTAGCATACATGCAATCTAAAATTTACCACTTTAACCAAATACAAATGTATAATACAGTGCTGTAATGTTTACAATGTGGTGCTAACTTCACCATCCAATATCAAAACTTTTCCACATCCCAAATAGAAATTCTATACATTTTATGCATTAACTTCCTATTCCCCACCCAAGCTTGTCCTGTGGTAACCTATATTCTAGATTCTGATTCTCTGAGTTTCTTTATTCTATTTTATATCAGTGAAATCATACATTATTTATACTTTGTGTCTGGCTTGTTTCACTCAGTGTGATGTCTCCAAGATTCATCCATGTTGATGCATGTATCAAAACTTCATTTCTTTATGTCTGAATAATATTCCATTTTATGTGTATACCACATTTTGCTTATCCATTCACTGGTCAATGGACACTTGGTTGGCTTCCATCTTTTGCAACTGTGGATAATGATGCTATGAACATCAGTGTGAAAATATTTAAGTTGCTGCTTTCAATTTTGGGGGCTATATACTGAGAGATGGGATTGCCAGGACATATGGTAATTCTATACTTAGCTTTCTTAGGAACTACCAAACGGTATTACATAGCAGCTGCACCATTTTATATTCCCATCAGCAATTAATGAGTGTTCCTGTTTCTCTGCATCCTCTCTAACACTTCTAATTTTCTGTTTTTTTAGTAGTAGCCATTATAGTGGCTGTGAAATGGTATCCCATTGTAGTTTTGATTTGCATTACCCTAATGGTAAGATGTTGAGCATCTTTTCATATACTTTTTGGCCATTTGTATATCCTCTTTGGAGGAATGCCTATTCAAGTCTTTTGCCACTTTTTAATTAGGTTCTTTGTCTTTTTGTTGTGTATTTGAAAGATGTATTTATATATTCTGGATATTAAACTCTTATCAGATACATGATTTCCAAATATTTTCTTCCATTATGTAGGTTGTCATTTTACTTTCATAGTGTGTGGCTTGGAGTGACATACCACAGAAAAAACAAGTTCTTAAACTTAATCCATTTTTGTGAGTGTGAACCCATTGCAAATAGGATTTTTATGAGATTACTCCAGTAAGGTGTAGCCCAAGTCAATCAGGACAGGACTTAATCCAATTACTGGAGTCCTTTATGAAATTCAGGCAGAAAAAGAAAAACCTGGAGAGGGAACATCAATGGAACCTGGATGAAAACGGAAAGACCAAGAGATATCGCTATGTGCATTGGCATATGTCCAAGGAGCCCAGGACCAAGGATCACCAGCAGCCAGCCCCAGAATACCAGTTTTAGGAAGAAAGCATCACCTTACTGACACCTCAATTTTGGAATTGTCCTTGCCTCAAACTGAGTCAATAAAACCCCATTGCTTGCTATTTGCTTGAGCTCCCAAGGAAACTAAAACAGATATTGGTACCAGGAAAGCAGGCTGCTGCTACTGCAAATACCAAAAAAAAAAAAAAAAAAAAAAAAAAAAATAGAATTGGCTGGAAGAATTGTGAGGTGCTTGATAGAAAAAGCCTAGATTTCTTTCAAGGAACTGTTGGTAGAAATATGGATTCCAAAGATACTTCCAACAAAACCTTACAAGGAAATGATGAATGTATTACTGGAAACTGGAGGAAAGGCAATCCTTGTTTTAAAATGGCAGAGAACTTGGCAAAATTGATTTCTGTTGGAAGGCATAACTTGAAAGCGATGAACTTGGACATTTAACTGAGGAAATTTCCTAGTTAAATGTGGAAAGTGCAGCCTCTTTTTCACTTGCAGCTTATAGTGAAATGTGAGAAGAAAGGGATAAGCTGAAAGCACAAAGAAGCCAGAAATTGATGGTCAGAAAATTTCAAGCCTGTCCAGATATTGTATTCTGTGACTAGAGCCTGAAGCTGCTCTATCAGGGCCCTTCCCGATAGCTTGTTCTCTTTCCAGAAGAGAAGGGAGAGGTCAGGAGAGCTACCCTGTGAATTGCCCTGTGGTAGAGGAACTTAGGACCAAGATTCACTGGCACAGAGCCCCAGAATGCAAGTCTTGGGAAGAAAGTATCACCTTAATTATGCCTCAATATTGGGATTCTCCTCTCAGCAAATCATGAACCCATTGTTTAAGGAAACCCATGGTATTTGCTTAAGCAGCCAAGGAAACTAAAACACATAGTTAAGTCCTTAGATGCCCAAAAGTATTTTTTTGTTGTTGTTTTAATTTTGATGAGGTACCATTAATCTATTTTTTTTTCTTTTGTTTCTTGGGCTTTTTTTTTTTTTTCTTTTGTTTCTTGTGTAAAATCTAAGAAACCATGGCCTAACATAAGGCCATGAAGATGCTTCCCTATATTTTCTATTAGGGGCTTTATAGTTATGGCTGTATAGGTGTTTGATCCATTCTGAGCTGGTTTTGTTTGTAGTGTGAGGTAGGAGTCCATCTTCATTCTTTAGCATATGGAGATCCAGTTTTCTCAGCACCATCTGTTGAAGAAACTATTCTTCTTAACTGAGTGGGCTTTGCCCCTTGCCAAAAATCTGTTAACCTTAAACACGAAGATTGATTTCTGAAGTCTCAATTCAATTCCATTGGTCTATATAACTGTCCTGGTGCCAGGATCATGCTGTTTTGATTACTGTGGCTTTGTATTAAGTCTTGAGATCAGGAACAGTGACTCCTCCAATTTCATTCTTCTTTTTCAAGATGGCTTTGTCTCTTTGGGGCCCCTTACCCTCCCATAACAATTGGATGACTGGCTTCTACATTTCTGTAAATAAGGCTTTTGGAATTTTGATAGCAACTGCTTTGAATCTGTAAATTGCTTTGGCTAGAATTGAGAACAATATTTAATCTTCCAATCCATGGATGTTGAATATCCTTCCATTTATTTAGGTCTACTTTGATTTTTTCCAGCAATGTTTTTTTAGTTTTCTGTGTACAAGTCTTTTATATCCTTGGTTAAATTTATTCCTAGATATTTGAGTCTTCTTGTTGACAATGTAAATGGATTTTTTTCTTGATTTCGTCTGATTGTTCATTACTGAATACCCTTTGTTATAAGTCAGTCCACTTCTGGTATATTGCATTCTGGTAGCTTTAGCAAACCAGAAAAGACTTGTTATGAATTATAGCTTTATACATTGTATGTATAAACCATAGATTTATCATTACTTTTTATATATTTGCATTTCAGAATCTATAAGAAGCAAAAAATATTATGTACAAAAAATACAATACAATAATATTGGCATTTATAATTACCCATATGGTTACCTTTACTGGAGATCTTCATTTTTTATGCCACTTTTATCCACTGTCTAGTGTATTTCCTTTCAGTCTGAAGAACACTATTTAGCATTGCTTTTAAGGAAGGTCTAGTGGTGATGAATTCCCTCAGTTTTTGTTTCCTGGGAAAGTCTTAATCTCCCTCTCATTTTTGAAAGACAGTCTGGCTAGATATAAAATTATTGGTCAGTAGTAAATTTCTCTCAGCACTTTATTTCATCCCACCACCTTCTTGCCTCCATGATTTCTGGTGGGAATCTTACTGAAACTCCCTTTATATACAGGCATGTGTTCTCGTCCTGCATTCAGAATTCTTTCCTAGTCCTTGGCATTTATCAGTTTGACTTAAATTGCCTGGGCATGGTTCCCTTTGAGTTTATCATGTTGGGGATTGCTGGGATTCCTGATTTTGTCTATACATGTCACTTGTGAGATTTGGGAAGTTTTCTACCATTTTTTTTTTTTTTAATATTCCTTTGGCCCCATTCTTTCTTTTCATTTTGGGACCGCCATAGTGTATATATTGGCACACTTGACGGTGTCCCACAGGCCTTAACCTCTGTTCACAGTTTTTTGTATTAGAGATTGTTCTAGTCTGCTAATGCTGCCATTATGCAAAATACCAGAAATGGATTGGCTTTTATAAAGGGGGTTTATTTGGTTACAAAGTTACAGTCTTAAGGCCATAAAGTGACCAGGGTAAGGCATCAACAATAGGGTACCTTCACTGGAGAACACCGATGGTGTCCAGAAAACCTCTGTTAGCTGGGAAGGCATGTGGCTGGCATCTGTTTGCTCCAGGTTGTGTTTCAAAATGGCATTCTCCAAAATACCAGCTTTAGATGGCCAGCTTTAAAATGTCTCTCAGCTGCAGAAAGCATCTGTACCTGTGTGGCTCTTTTTAAAGTACTCCAGTAACCAATCAAGATCCATGCTGAATGGTTGGGGTCACACCTCCATGGAAATAATCCAATCAAAGGTATTATCCACAGTTGGGTGGGTCACATCTCTATGGAAACAACCTAATCGAAAGGTTCCAACCTAATCAACACTAATATATCTGCCCCCACAAGATTGCATTAAAGAACATGGCTTTTTCTGGGGGACATAATATATCCAAACTGGCACAGAGATGTTTTGGTTCTATGGAAGTATCATGCCTTAAATACAGGATTCCCATATAAGACCCTATTATTAACATCTTGCATTGGTGTGTTATATTTTTTACAATTGATGAAAGCACGATTTTAAAATTCTACTATTTACTATACTCCATGCAGGTCCATGGATTTTTTTTTTTAAAATAATCTAGCACCATATATATATATATATATATATATATATATATATATATGTGTGTGTGTGTGTGTGTGTGTGTGTGTGTATCACTATATATACAACCTAAAAGTCCCCCTATTAAATACATTCAAATATATAATTCAATACTGCTAATCAGGCTTAAAATGTGCATAATTATCACCTTTCATTACCAAACTTTTTCTATTATCCCAAATAGAAACTTTGCACACTTTAAGCCTTAACTCCCTGTTCCCTATCCTCACCCCACCCTAACCACTAGTAACACATATTTTAGATTCTGACTCTATGTGTTTGCTTATTCTAATTTTTTCATATTAATAAAATAACTTTTTTTTGTTCTCTTTATTTCTGCTCCTCAGCTTGAATAATTTCAATTTTCTTGTCTTTGCGTTCACTGTTTCTTGCTTCTGCCAGCTCCAATAGATTGTTGAAACACTCCAGGAAAGTTTCCATTTCAGTTAATGTTGTCTTCAACTTCAGTAGCTCTGTTTGGTGGCTTTTAAATTTTCTATCTCTTTATTAAAAAGTCTAATACTATTCATTCATTGTTTTCCTGATATCCTTAAGTTATTTTTGAAAATTTTCCTTTATCTCTCTGAATATATTGAGGAATCTTTTTTTTTAATATTTGTCCCATATAGTCAAAGAATGGTCTTATTCATTGATGGTTTTTGGATTTTTATCTTGCTCCTTTGGGTGGTTGGTCATTTCCTATTTTTTTGTTTATCTTGCAATATTGTATTGCACAGTGTACATTTTAATATTTTAAAGTATAAATTCTCAGACTTAATACCTGAGCTGTCTCTTAATTTTATATTCAGTTGCAATATGACAGATTTACTTTAATGCTAGGAACTAAAAAAAACAAACTAATTCAAAAACTATCTTTCACAGTCTTTGCAAATTGGCTCTGCATTGGCTTCTGGTCTCCTTCAGAGTTTAGCCCTCCTATCAAGATAATCGGCCCAAGACAAATGTGAAGTTCAGGGTCCTCTCTGTCTTTCCTGAGCCTGAGTCTTACACTGGATTTGTACTTGCTCAGGAACTTTAGGAATTCCCTTATCTGCAAGAATTTGAATGCCCTCTCTACTCCCTATGAAGTAGACTTTCTCCCCTTCCTTGGTGCTCTAAGGCAAGATTTAAAGCAGCTAATCTTCTGCTCCAGGCTGCTTTGACTTAATTGTTTTATGCTTCCTTAGCTGTCTGCAAGCTGTTTCTGCCTGCAGAGCAAGTTCTGGCAAAGGAAATCCCTCCCCTATAGACTTTCATTGACACACAGACATCAGAGTGTGTGCCTAAAAGTTACTCTGTTCCCTCTGGAATTGGGCCAGGGACCCACAACGGGAGCACAGCCCAGCTCCACACTACAATGGGGAGGAGAGAGGGGGAAAAGTGGATGAGCTTCTCCCACCATTTTAAAAGCTGTGTTTTCCTGATTCATTATTTGCCCAGTTACTGCAACCCTTTAACTGATGACCAGAATTTTTTTTCTTTTTTTCCCTTTTTTTAAATTTAATTTTATTGAGATATATTCACATGCCATGCAGTCATTCAAAGTGTACCATCAATTGTTCACTGTACCATCATATAGTTGTGCATTCATCACCGCAATCTATTTTTTGAATATTTTCCTTCTACCAGAAAAACCGAAAATAAGAATTAAAAAAAAAAAAGGAAAAAAGAACACCCAAATCATCTCCTCCCCTCCCACCCTATTTTTCATTTAGTTTTTTGTCCCCATTTTTCTATTCATCCATCCATACACTGGATAAAGGGAGCATGATCCACAAGGCTTTCACAATCACACTGTCACCCCTTGTAAGCTATATTACTATATAATTGTCTTCAAGAGTCAAGGCTACTGGGTTGCAGTTTGATAGTTTCAGGTATTTACTTCTAGCTAATCCAATACATTAAAACCTAAAAAGGGTTATCTATATAGTGCATAAGAATGCCCACCAGAGTGACCTCTCAGCTCCATTTGGAATCTCTCAGCCACTGAAACTTTATTTTGTTTCATTTCACATCCCCCTTTTGGTCAAGAAGATGTTCTCAATCCCATGATGTTGGGTCCAGATTCATCCCGGGGAGTCATTTCCCACATTTCCAGGGAGATTTACACCCCTTGTTGACCAGAATTTTGAGGAAGATGGCTGTGGCAGTTTTTACTGGTTGTTCAGAGATTCTTTTAGGGATCAGTTCTGGTTTGCTAATGCTGCCATTTGCAAAACATCAGAGATGGATTGGCTTTTATAAAGGGTGTTTATTTGGTTACACAGTTACAGTCTTAAGGCCATAAAGTATCCAAGGTAAGGTATCAACAATCATGTACCTTCGTTGAAGGAAGGCCAATGGCATCCAGGGAAACCTCTCTAAGCTGGGAAGCACATGTGTAGCATCTGCTGATCCCAGGTTGTGTTCTAGCTCCTCTTTCAGTTCCTGTAGATTCTTCAAAATAATGCTCTTGGGGCATTTGTCCTCTCTTAGCTTCTCCAGGGCAAAAGTCTGCTTTCAATAGCCATCTTTAAAATGTCTCTCTCATTTGCTCTCCAAAATGTCACTCACAGCTGTTCTGAGGTCCTTGTCTGTGAACTCCTTTATATGACTCCAGTGATCCAATAATGACCCATGCTGAATGGGTGGAGCCACACCTCCATGGAAATATTCAACTGAGGTCACACTCTAATCAAAAGTGTCACAGTTGGGTGGGTCACATCTCCATGGAAACACTCAGTCACAAGATTCCAACCTAATCAACACCAATACATCTGCCCCCACAAGACTGCATCAAAGAACATGGTGTTTTGGGGGACATAATACCTCCAAACTGGCACAGGATCAGAACCTTGAAGTGGTTCCAAAGCACTATCTTGGTTGACTGGAAGTCACCTAGGGTTTTTTTTTTTTCATCTTCTTGTCCTTTTTTTGTAGCTATTTTCATCTTTTCCTGTATATTTGGAAAATTATGAAATTTCTATGATATCATTTCATTTCTACTATTGGCTTATTAGTTATTCCTTTTGTATTATTTTTAGTGTTTGTAGTAAAGTGTAATAGATGATATAGATAAATAGTGAAATATCTCTAACTTATAATTGTCTCCCTTAATATATTATAGCACTTTACATAAAGTATAACTTAACAACACTAAATTTCTAATTTTTCCTCATTCATTGTTATTGTAGTTGTGAATTTTATTTTTACACCTGCTATAAACCTTAATATATTATTTTTTCTTTCCTGCCATAGTTGAAAATAATTAATATAACAAAAATATTTTACTTTATATTCACCTTATCTGACCACTTCCTGCAGTTTTTGTTTCTTTTGTATAGGTTCAAGTTTCTATCAGATGAGATATGAACATCAAAACATCAAGCCTAAGATTACGTTCCTTGACTGAACAGGGCACATCAAGCTGATTTTGGATCAGTTGCTAAAATGGACTTAAATAAGATGGTGATGGAATGGAATGAGATGGCTTAATAGAGTATATCCTGGAAAGGCTTCCATGGCCCCCATAAGTTTTGAAAATATTGAGTTAAAGCTGAGAGACATCTTAAAGCCTTCTTCTGCCAGTGTATGAAATGACTCCATGGGGAATGAGATAGGAACACAAAACTGTTTTCCAGTCTTATTTGACCTTGGGGTCCTTTTATATATACTACTTGTCAAAACCTTTTAAAATATTTTTAGGAACACTTTTATAATTTGGTTCAAAAAATAATTGTTTTGTTTTCCCCATATTTTTCCTTGCTTGTTGTAAACTATCTTCTGTTATATCATTTTAAAATATTTTTCTTTCTAACTTAAAATATTTTGGTGAAGAAGTACATTTTGATGAAATTTAAAACAACACAAAACAACAACAACAACAACAAAAAGGCCCTCAGTTTCCGCCTGACAGACTTTGTTTAACATTGCTTTAATTGTAGGTCCACTGGCAATAATTTCTGTGAGCTTTTTCTTTTTCTTTTTTTTTTTTTCTTTAGACTGAAAAAATATCTTTTCACTTTTGCTTTATTTTTTAAAGATAGTTTGGGCATATTTTTTTCTGGCTCAATAGGCTTTTGTTTTGTTTTTGCTTTCAGTACTTTAAATATGTCATTCCATTCTCTTCATAGTTTCTTATTACGAGACTGCTCTAAATCTTACATTTCTTTTCTGCTGTATATAATTTTTTTCCTGCTTCCCTTTTAGATTTCTTTTTATTTTGGTTTCCAACAGTTTGAGTAGGATGTGTGGTATGTGTGTTATATTTTTAAATCCTGCATCAATTAATCTGTGCTTTTCGGATTTGCATTTCATTGTCTTTCATTATTTTTGAAAGTTTCCTGACCATTTTCTCTTTCATTTCTTCTGCCCTTTCTCTTTACTCACCCTGGGAATTCAATTAAATATATGTAAGACTCTTTGATTTTGTCCAATTAGCTATTAAATGCTCTGTTCTCTTTAAACACTCTTTTTCCTATTTCTGCTTCAGTTTAGATAAATTCTGTTTGCCTATATTCAGGTTTACTGAGTCTCTCCTCAGCTGCCTCCATTCTTCTGATAAACCCATTAAAGGAATTCTTCATTTCTTATTTTATGCTTTTTTATCTCTAGAATCTTCCTTTGATATTTTTATAGTTTCCTTCTCTTACTGAAATTTCCTATCTGTGCATGCGTATGTTCAATTTTTCCACCAGATGATTTATTATATTAATCATAAAGTTCATTTCTTAAAATCCCAACATCTGGGGCATCTCTGAGCTTGTTTTATTAATGATTTCTCTTTTGACAATGGGTTGTTTATTCTTACTTTCTTGTGTGCCTCATAATTTTTTATTGAATGACACATACCATGTAAAAGAACAGTAGAGAGAGAGGCAAATAAAATTTACCTTTGTAAATGAGCACACGTGTTCTTCTGCCAGGCTACTAGTGTAGGAGGATAAGCTGATATATTCAAGAGTGAGGCTAGATTTGGGTCTTGTTACTATTGCTGCCTTAAGTGCACTATAGACCTCAAATTTCTTCACTGGAAGACTATACTGTTACCTTGTGGTTAGCCTGAAGGCTGTAGTACCAGAGGGCTTTATTCCGTGTCCCTCCTTGCCTCCTCAGCTTTGAGCCATTCCTACACACTTGTACCAGAAAGGGAGGTATCTTTCCATGCTCTTGCTCCTTGCTCGGGGTGACTTGGTGAGGGGAGAGAAGATTCCCTGTTTGCCTAGGCCAGCCTCACTAGAGGCAAACCCTGTGCATGTGGGACTCATAAGCATGACAAATCCAGTGTTCTTTTCCCTCCTCTCTGTGGCAGCCAAACTCTGCCTGTCTGTGGTTGGTCTTGAGTGGTAGCTTCCTGTTTCTAATAGAGCTGTACAGACTTCTATATACTATCAATGTAGGATTTGTCCTCAGAATGTGGACTCTACCCAGGGATAGAGGGTTTTTGCCTCTCCTCTTTCCCAATAGCAATGGGTTTTTGCACCATAGGAGAGGGTTTTCTATCCTTCTTCCTAAGGCAGATGAGTTTTGCTTGTATTCCTCTCTAAAGAAGCAATGGGTCTTTGCCTATGTCTTGTGGTTTGGAGCATGTACAACTCCTCTCCCAGTGGTTTCAAGCTTTTACTTTATAGGAGAGAAGAAAGGATTGGGAAGTGGTTGGGGCTCTTTGCCTGCCTTCTCTCCCCACAGTCACCAAGCATTTCTGCTTTTCATACCTGTTCCATGGAGAAGGGCTTTCTCTACTCTCCTACTCAGCCTCCAGTCTTTAATGTGAGTTCCTGGTAGAGGCTTGTGAGGAAGAGCTCAAAAATGACTAAAAGCTTTATTTCTGCTATTCCAAATCAACACTAGCCCACATCTGGCTTTTAAGAATTCATCAAAATTTTAGCAGATTTCTTGTCACCTATTTGTATGGTGGCCACACCTTTCTCTTATGCTCTGCCACAGGTGAAACAGTTTGTATTTCCATCTTAAATTGGAGGGGCTTGCACCTCTTGAATTTCCTTGTGATTTCAGTTCTCTGATGCACTGAAGACAAGATTTGAATTTGTAGATTATCTGTCTTTTACAATTGTTATTGTGGGAGCAACATTTTTTGCAGCTTTCTACATCCTAAGGGAAAGTGGGAGTCTCAAAAAAAAAAACCTTTTAAAAGTTAACTATGTTATTGAAAACAGAAATAGAAATTATTAAATCACAAAATAATTAATTTTTCAAAATAAAAAATTAAATGAGTATGGATAAAAATGAAATATGATTGTGAAGGAGAACATTTAAAAATCATATTGATATTCTAATTGTCCAGAAAAGAGTCATTGGTAAAATAAATAAACCTTGAGGTTGAGAGCAGGCATAAAATATATAATCTCTCAATGCTGTTCTTGATAACTAATTGATCTTTAACTATGACAAAAACTCATGGTACAAAGATAAAACACAATAATTTAATTTCCTCTTGCATCTCCATGACGTTTGTCAGACAATGAAAATAAAATTCCTTCTCCATTAAGAAATACTTATCATAATATTTACTAAGTTCAAAGGCTTCAGATACAAAGTTATTTTTTTTTTTAAAGCACCAAGAATAAATATGAAAATAGAAAAGAAAAACATGTCCAAAGGTCTAAACCAAAATAAGATCAAGGCTTACTTCAGGAAATGGATGAGTTATTTCTTGCCCACTTTGATTCATGATGAAAATAGGAATTTTGGATAATAAAAAGTAAATCTCACTGCTGCATTGTAACAGGGGAACCAAAACTAAATGGAAGGATTTAGTGTGTGTGTATATATATGTGTGTATGTATATATATATATTCATACACACACATACATACACACTATATACACATATATATATATATACCTGATTCTGGAAAAATCATAGACCAACTTGTGTGGGAAAGAGTGGTTATTTCTTATAAGTATTGTATAAACATCTTTCCATACTGTTGAAGAGTTTCACTCAAATGTACTATAATTTTGTATTGAGAATGAGTACAAAAACCTAAGGTATCAAAACTTGAGGTAAAAACATTCATTTTAAACCAACTTTTTTTTAAAATTCAGTTTTATTGAGATATATTCACATACCATACAGTCATCCATGGTGTACAATCAACTGTTCACAGTGCTGTCATATAATTGTGCATTCATCACTCCAATCTATTTTTGAACATTTTCCTTACACCAGAAAGAATCAGAATAAGAATAAAAAATAAAAATAAAAGAGAACACCCAAATCATCCCCCCTCATTCCACCCTATTTTTCATTTAGTTTTTTGCCCCCATTTTTCTACTCCTCCATCCATACACTGGATAAAGGGAGTGCAATCTGCAATGTTTTCACAATCACACTGTTACCTCTTGTAATCTACATTGTTGTACAATCATCTTCAAGAGTCAAGGCTACTGGGTTGGAGTTTGGTAGTTTCAGGTATTTACTTCTAGTTATTCCAATACATTAAAACCTAAAAAGTGTTATCTATATAGTGTGTAAGAATGTCCACCAGAGTGACCTCTCAACTCCATTTGGAATCTCTCATCCTGAAGCTTTATTTTGTTTCATTTCACATCCTCCTTTTGGTCAAGAAAATGTTCTCAATCCCATGATGCCAGGTCCAGATTCATCCCTGGGAGTCATATCCTGCATTGCCAGGGAGACGTACACCCCTGAGAGTCAGGTCCCATGTAGGGGGTAGGGCAGTGAGATCACCTGCCAAGGTGACTTAGTTAGAGAGAGAGGGCCACATCTGAGCAACAAAGAGGCACTCAGGGGGAGATTTGTAGTCACAATTATAAGCAGGTTTAGCCTCTCCTTTGCAGTAACAAGTTTCGTAGGGGCAAGCCCCAAGACAGAGGGCTCAGCATGTCAAGCCGTCAGTCCCCAATATTTGTGAGAACATCAGCAACAATCCAGATGAAGAAGTCCAACACCTCCGCATCCTCCCCCAGCTCCTCAGGGGGGTCCCAAATATATATATATATATATATATATATTTATTCTCCACCCAAATTACTTTGGGATGTGTTGCTATTTCACTCTAACCTCTACAGACCTACCATAACTCACTTCCTATTCAATGTAACTGTGGTGTCAAACCAACTTTTATTTTACAAATTTCAGAGGAAATTTTGAACAGTGTCTGAGGATTTTTCCCAATTTATCAGTTAAATCAGTTTATGAAGTCAATTTAACTGGTTTGCTCCTTATGTATGTTTTGCATATTTAAGGGAGTTATAATCTAATTTGCTTACTTTGGCATCTATGAGTCTAAAACTTTTTATCTACTGGGTCCTTCTTAAATTAACCATACCATTTTTCAAGTGTCCCTCACTACCCTGATGTCTTTACTCCCCTCTTTTTTATCAGTTTAAATGCCAAGGCCCATCTGCTTTGCACACATACATAATTCTCTGAATCTTTTACTTCACTGGCTTCACAAAATCTGAACCCTATTAAATCCATTACTCTAATCCTCATCACCTGTACACACACAGCTGAACATAACTGCAGAAAAACAAAGATCTCTGTTGGCTGGTATCACAATAGGTTTAAAACCACAAATCATATTTGGGCCATCAGCACTGCCAAGTTATAAACCCACCTTTGTTTAGCTCATATTTTATTCTCTAATCTCCAATATGATTTTTAGAAATTATTTTCCCCTCAAGCCTCCATCCCCTCTCCCCCACTCCTCATTCTAAGCTTCCTTATCACTAAGAAAATAAGAAGCAACTAGGAGAAAATTATTTAATTTAGAAAGAGCAAATATACCAAACAGACTTGGTTTATATCCACTACTCTGTATTTTCCTTCTTCTAAACAGAATCTACTGACCCTGCTCCTGGCTAGGTTTAACTCTTCTATTTGCACCAGTGACAATGATCATGAAGTGCTTCCATCTCTTTTGCATCGTAAATGGATGCCTATTTTCTGGAATATTTATATCATCAGACATACATGATATACTATCTATCAGGTTAGAAATATAAAAACAAATAATTTCACAAACTAACACATTCCCTTGCTACTGTTGTCCCATTTCTCTGCTCTCCTTCATAGAAAAACTCCTCCCAAGATCCAGATTCCAATATTCAACTATCTACTTGACTTTTCCCATTGAACGTCCTATAGGCATTTCAAACTCAATTTATCTAATACTGAACTCTTGTTTTTTCTTGTTTCACATTTCTGTAAATTGTACAATCATTTACTAACAACCTTGGCCAAATAATTAGGAATTATCTTTAATCCTTGTCTTTTACACCTCATGTCATTTATTCATATTTTCTCTTCCATCAAAATTTGTCCTAAATTAGAACCTTTTTCATGACTTCCACTGATAACATTCTAGTGCAAGTATCATGATATCCTGCCTAATCAATGCAGTAGCTTTCTAACTGATGTCCCTACTTCCACACTTGCTTCTTAACACTTAGTCCACACAGAAGTCAGAGTAGTATTTTTTATATGTGATTTAAGTAAGGTATACACATTAACTCCCCCTAGCCCACATACACACACAAACTAAGACTTTCAACTATACTTAGGATAAAATAAAAGTTCCTTACCAAAGCTTACAAGGGCCTCTGTGACATTATCCCTATTTCTCCAAAATAATTTCCTCTGCCTTGTTCATTATCTCTAGCCATACTAATATTCCTGCTGTTTACAAGCATATCAAGATTGTTAATATTTCAGGGCTTTTATACTTGTGTTCTCTTGGCTTCTAATCCTTTTATTCTAGCTCTTCACATATTTCAATTCTTCATTTTATTTAGGGCTCTCATCAAATACCATTGCCTTAGAAAGGTCTTTCTTGCTTACTTTATATAAAATGGTACTCTTCACTAACCTTCTATCACACTGTGCTTAACTTTCCTTCATAATTTTTATCATTCCCTGAAGCACTATCAAATGTTTATTTGTATATTGGTTTACCGTCATTACACCACAAAGTATGTTTCATGAAGACAGGTACGTTCTCCATCTTGGACACCATTATATTACCAATACTCACACATGTACACATCACATATTAGGCATTCCATAGTTATTAATGGAATAAATATATGTTAAATTAAATTTGTATTAAATCACAAGGATTAAAATCTTAAATTTATGCAAAGACTTCAGGATATAAATACGATGCTATGCCTTATTGTTTTGACTTGCTAAAGCTGCCAGAATGCAATATATCAGGAATGGATTGGCTTTTTCAATTGGGATTTACTAGGTTACAAATTTACAGTTCTAAGGCCATGAAAATGTCCAAATTAAGGCATCAATAGGAAGATACCTCCTTTGAGGAAAGGCTGCTGGCATCCAGGGTTCCTCTGTCACATGAGAAGGCAGGTGACACCTGCTGGTCCTCTCTTGGGTTCTGGTTTCAATGACTCTCAGCTCCTGTGGGTCCTTGTTTATTTCTCCTTAGGTGTTTCTCTTTCAGCTCTCTTGGATTTTACTGTCTTTTATCCTCTTCTCAAAGGACTCTGTTTAAAAGATTAAGACCCACCTTGAATGGACTGGGTCACCTATCAATTGAAATCACCCAACCAAAAGGTCCCACTCACAATAGGTCTGCCCCAACAAGACTGGATTAAAAGAACATGGTCTTTTCTGGATTACATAACAGATTCAAACTAACACACTTATCATTATTGAAAATCATGACAAAGGTTTGAAAGACATGAGTGATCCTCTTATGTGCCTTTTTAACCCTCATTTTTTCATTAAAATATCTGTTCTTCTATCTAAAAAATATATTGTTGAGTGTTTCTGTATTACAGCTATTGTGCTAGGTTAATAGGGATACAATGCTGAACTAGATAGAGATGGTGTCTGCTCTCAAGAGGTTGACAATCTATTGAAGCAATAGTGTTATTTTCTTCAAGACACTTACCATAACCTGACATCTTTCACAGGCATCAGTCAGGGTTGCTCTAGTAAATAGATGACACACTCCAACTGAGTAATATGATAGCTTAATGAAAGAACACTTTTTAAAGTTTTAGGCAGGTTTTAGGAAAGACATGAAGAAAATAGAATGGCCTGAAAGGGCAAAGAGGAAAGAAAGGACGAAAGGAAGGGTATTTTGCTAGCATCTCCTTAGCTAGAACACAGGGTCAGATTATTTCCATAGTTCTACGTGTGCATTTTCCTTATAAAGATTCTGTGTTTATTGTTGTCTTAGTTTGCCTGAGCTGCTATTGCATATTCCACATAATGAGCTGATTTAAAGAATGGGAATATATTGGATCACAATTCTGAGGCTAAAATAAGTCCAAGATCAAGACATCTGCAACACTTGTTTTGTCCCTGAAGATGTTACTGTTCTGGTGCTGGCTGCCTGCAGCCCTTGGAGTTCTTTGGTTTGTATCTCTGTTTTCTGTTGCAGGTTGATGTCCTCTCCATTCTGACTCCTGTGACCACGAGGTTCTCTTTATAAAGCCTCCAGCCATCCAGATTAAGACCCACCCTCATTCAGTTGGGCCACACTTTAATTGAAAATAACACCAATATGTCCTATTTACAATGGGTTCACAGCTGTAAGAATACAGATTAAGACTAAGAACGTGTGTTTGTTGGCGTACACAATTCAACCTACCACAAGTAGGTTCCCATTCTTTGCTTTGCAACACCTAAGCTTTTTGAATGTTTTGAGGTGGCAAGAGACTGTCATTAATCTGAGGAAGAATTTCTTTGGAAAGCATATATCTAACATCATATTTAATACTCAAAGACTAACGTCTTTCCCCTTAAATTGGGAATAAGGTAATTTGTTCCTGTTATCATTATTTCTATCTAACATTGTACTGGAGATTCTTAACATAGTAAAAGGCAAATAAAATAAATAAAACTAATCAAGATAGGTAAGAAGAAATAAAACCTCTCCCTATTAATTTGTGAGATATTAGTTTATGTAAAAAATTCCAAGGAATCTACCAACCTACTCCTGGAATTAATAAGTAAATACAACAAAGTGACAGGGTACAAGGTTAGTATACAAATACTCATTGTATTCATATATACTCGTAGCACACATTTGGGAAATGATTTTTTTTTAATCCTACTTAAAATAAATGCCAAAAAATTATAATCTATTTAGGGATAAATTTAAGAAAATATATCTAATACCTCTACAATGAAACATAAAAACATTACTGGGAAAAATTAAAGACCAAAACAGGTAGAGAGATACATTCTTTGGGTGGAAGTTCCCATATTTTGAGATATCAGTTCATCTCACATTTGATGTAAGTCACCATGTTCTCTCACCTGGATAATTGCAAAAACTTTTTAACTGGACACCCTGTTTCCACTCTTACCTCTACATTTAATTCTCATCACTAAAGCCAGAATAATCCATGTAAAGTATGAGTTGGATTTTGCCACACTGCATTTTCAGAGAGGCTGGTGACATCCCTTTCCAGGAATTGATCCATGACCCTCTGGCTATAAAGACATATTGCTCTTCTGGAAAATAATTAAAAAGCTCTCACCCACAGTCTAGATATGTGGACCAACCTAATCTCTCCTTAGTTTCTCTGTGAAGTTTTGTGTTTACCACTTTTATTTCCAACATGATTGACAGTGATTACATAAAATGAGAACTTTTTCTTTCCCCTTTGTACACTGAGAATTAGTTTTAGAATTATATTCTCTGACAGGAATATTATAAATTATGATCTCTGTAATAATTCTTAAGACATTGAGCAAGCCATTAAAAACTAAGGAACACCTCATGCTACCCTTATTGTAATTTATATAAGTCATACCTTGAGAATGAAATAGTTCAAGCTTTACATAATGTGTTCTCCTAATGGCAGATTATCAAGTTCACCTTCATCCATATGAAAGAATAATGTCGCATGGATAGTAACTATGAGCCTCTCTTTAGCACAAGTTCTTCTCTCTTTGCAGTTACACACAACATACAGATTCTAAAATACAAACTTGTGTCAATGTACTTACATAAAATATGTTGTGATCTGTTCCTCTTTTTTTTTTTAACTCATCCTAAAAAATTTTTGCAGTATTGGTGTACGTTCTAAAGTAATTTGTGGCATAATGTAAGTGGAAACAGAAAGATATGCAAACACACACACATATGTATCTCCAATAATAACTTGTAATTGCATGACATTGGTAACTTGTCATAATTCCTGTGATGCACAATATATCTTATTTTAATATCTGTAGATTTTATTTCACCATTTTTCTTAAGAATATTTTTAATCAATGTAGTAAGATATTTTGTGTTTTTATGCTTTGCTGTATTTTTGCTTTTTCAATTTTCTTTTTCCCTTATTAAGTTGATCAAAGTGAAGTTGCAAAGACTTTGAGCCTCCATTACAACGGTGGAGAGATCAAATGCAATTCTTTACAAATATTAAATGTTACTTACTTTTATTTTATCAACTTTTAAGGTTTCCAATAGTTTTTTTTATATATTTGCCAATCTCATTTGACATTTGTGGCTCCATATGGAGCACTGATCGAATTTTTTCCACTTATTTTGTATTCTTTTTTCTTTAAAAATCAAAATAAGCTTTGTATGTGATAGAAAAAAACTACATAGTTTGTGAAGACTTATAAAATATTATTATTTAACTTTCCCATTCTGGAAGATAGTTTCAGGTTAGGCAAATGTCAATTTAGGTCATCATATTCTTGAGGTGCCAGTTAGAAACACTTCTAATTGTGGAGCAATTTTATTCTTCCAGAGATGGAGCGCTTTTAAAGAATATGTAACTTCTGCTGGAAGGTGGTGTTTCCAGGAAAGCTACTGTAATTCCATGCAAATCACAGTTCCTTTCTAGTTTATGTTCTGATTTAGCTGATATGTTAAGTGCTTACCACAAGTAAAACTGTGTGGGTGCCTGATGAAAGATAAAATAACAATTTTGACATGGAGTTTGCCCTCAGTGGGTTTGTAATAGAGAATAATTAAGTAAAGGAGGGAAATCTATGCATGAAGTCTTGCCTGATCCACCTCTTTACACCATCTGATGATTATCATTTTGCCTTTTCCTCTCTAAGAACAATGTTGTATATCATGTTATCCTTAGTTGTGTTGGCATTCTCTATAAGACATAAACAAAGAAGGTAGTTAGGGATTATATTTGTTTATAACCAAAAATATCCAACATCCATTGGATACTCAGCAAACATTTGTGAAATCAGTGAACAGTGCCTGTGTAAAAAGTTGATGTAGGTATCTATTTAAAGAGATTTACCTAGCACATAACGATATTCTCAATAATAGAGAAATCAGTCTAGTATTTTTGATATCCTGGTAAGACAAAGATAAAACATTTATTTCATTTTATAATATGTTTGGATTTTTCATTAATTAAGTATTACTGAGTAATGTCCATCACCTTCTCTATAGATAATTTCTGAGGATACTCTGTTTTATTTATTTTTATTTTTTCATGTTGGATGCTTCCAATGGGATGATGGTCAGCTGGAGCCACCTGTGCATTCAAACTTTTCTAGTAGGTAACCATCCAGGATTATATATGGCTACATGAAATGGTCATAACATACAGGCTCCCATTTATTATGGTCTTTAGGAAACAAAATCAAGGGAATGAGGATTTTCTAACCTAGTTTATCTTAAATCTTTTTGTGGCTGTACAAAGGATTATAAATAATAACTGACAAACAGATAGATTATACTGGATCTTTCCTTCTGAGACTAATGACAAGAGTTTTGATGAATACCTATGGTTGACAATAGACCCTTTAGAAATGGCTCAAAGTGCAAGAGTATGTCCATCTGTATTAATGAAGCCATATTCTTCAATGCAATCTTGTGGGGGCAGATGTATTAATGTTGATTAAGTTGGAACCTTTGGATTAAGTTGTTTCCATGGAGATGTGACCCACCCAACTGTAGGTGATAACTCTGATTAGATAATTTCCATGGAGGCATGGCCCCACCCGTTCAGCATGGGCCTTGATTAATACACTGGAGTCCTATAAATAAAATAAATCTGGGGACTTATTTGAAAACCTGATATTTTTACCATTGTTATTAACTTTTTGGATAACATATTGGCCTCTTATGAGTGAGACATCATAATAATCAATATTATGAACCTTAGATTTAGACATCCCAGTATGTGCTTCAGTTCCTTATCATTTTAATAGCAATAGCAATACCTAATGTTATTTTGATAATTAATATATGAAATGCATTTAGAACAGAGTCTGGCCCACACTATTCTTTCAGAATTGTCATATTTTCCATGGCTGTTATTGTTATTCTTTTCATACACTTATCAGCACTTTATTTACTCTCTAAATCTTGGTGTCCTTATCCAGGAAATTGGGACTACATTATAATGCCATAAAAATTTTTTTTGGTCAGCTCATAGTAAGCATTCTTCAAATAGTGGCTACAATTATTTTCACATTGTTGTGGTTAATAGTAGTAGTATCATAGTACTGGTATTGCAGGTTATTGTGATGATTTAGTGTGGAGTAACACCCCATAATATAAAACACTTCAGCAATTGAAGAGACCATGATCAATCTGACAGTTTTAGTGTTACACTGTGCAGCGTATTTTATTTTATAAATCACCACAGGTATTTTGCCAATGGATGGAATAGAAATATTTTTTCTTTTATTTCCTATTGCAATTATGTGTTACTTACCATTTTCAAAACAAATGACATCTCCAATGGGAAAACTGAAATTTTATATCTTAATTGTCAGGGGGATTCTTAACATATTATTTAAAGATTACTAGATGTGTTGGAAGGTCAGGGAATTATGACTTATTCTTCTATGAGAAATTTGATGTATTGGGAAGTAATATATGTCTGTTGGACAAATGGCAGTTTCAGTCTCCTTTATGTCACCTGCCAAGCATAATTTTCTTTAGCTAAGAACACTGTGATGTTTATGCTCATGTGTCAACTTGGCCAGGTAATGGTGCCCAGTTGTTTGGTCAAACAAGCACCGGCTTATTAGTGAGGACATCGTGAACTTAAATCATTAGTAAGTTTATCACATAAATGGCTAATTACATCTACAATCAACTGAGGAGATTGTCTTCAGCAATGAGAGATGTTTCATCCAATTAGTTGAAGGCTTTAAAAGAAGTGATAATTTCAGCAGTCAGAAAAGTGAATTTCCTTCCCTACTTCAGCCATCCAGCTTCTCCTGGAGAATTCATCAAGAGCCTTCATCATAGTTCTCAGCTTGCAGCCTGCCCTATGGAATTTGGACTTGTGCATCTCCAGAGTTGTATGAGACAATTTTATAAAATCTCAAAATATTTATAGATATCTCCTGTCAGTTTTGTTTCCCTAGAGAACCCTAAAGCAAACACTAAATAACTGTTTGCAAAATTTCAATATAACTTAATAAAATTCCTTAGATTAAATCATTCTTTATGATGAAACATCGAATTTCCAAGACTGAAAATGAAAAACCGATTCAGAATAATTTATATTTTTCACTTTACCTCTAATTTTCAATGATTTTTATTGGAAACATGAATGTTTATTCTCTTACATAGGACTTGTATAGCTCTTGTTTAATACTTTCTATGCTTCAAAGAATTACAACCAAATGGAATGTAATTGTTTTTTTAATCTACAAATAAAAAGCTATAGTTCTGTAAAAAGTTAAAAAAGTAGAAAATATCTCACACATGGGGCATATCTGAATAGAATCAGAATAGAATGATGGGCAATTAAAAGTAAGTTAATTTTAAAGATTTATTTGTTGAGAAGAATTTTGCAAGCAGAATTAAGATAATTATATTTCCTTCTTGTAAGCCATAATGGTGGGAAGGACTCTAGATAAGGTGGCTCATTCCCTAGTTTGTCTGTGACAGCCCTGGTTTCCACCTCTTTTTCTATGATTGTTAACAGAACACCCTTCCCTCTTGAAATTGTTCTGCTTTTTAAGATATGATACTTTATCATCCTATTTAATGGGAGAAAATCTGAGTCACATCCTGAAGGATGAATAGATGCTATATCCAAAAAGTTTGCAAATCTGGGAAGAATATACAAGAAGAGAAAATCACATGTTTAAAGACCAGGTGTGAGCATTTCTGAGGAACTACAAGTTAGATGTAAGTAGAGTATAGTGTTTTAGGGGTATGCAGTATTGGGAGATGAGCACTGGGAGATACGTCTGTCAGTATGAAGTCAACCTGGCTCCAAGGGGGCAGAGGTCCTGGCTGCCATCCCTGGGGCCTCCAGAGCTGTGCAGACTGTTAATTAAGGGTCATTCCAATTCCCACTTTTTGTGGAAGACAGTAGTAGTTCTACTTCACTTTTATTTTCTTTAATTTATATTATTTTATATTTGAACTTGCCCTTGATCTTCTAGCATCATTCCTGAACCCTCAGCTAGCTGTCAACAGCAGCCATTTTTTAGAGAAACTGATTTTGCCATAAAACAGGCTTCCTGCCTGTATCTCTCCATCCTTTCCGCATGATCTCTATTACAGCCATGCATATGTGCTAGGTTGTTGGAATGTGTTTCAGCCAACATCTATTTTTAATAAACATTATCCTTCCATGGATCTTAGAGGAAGTAAAAATGTCTCTATAGGTTTCCTTAGTATTTGATATCCACTTTTTTTTTTCTTAAAGGTTTATATCAGTTGTTGGATATCATTGAAAAACCTTGGAAACTGATGAGTATGAATTAAAAGTCAAAGTGTCTATGATTATTTTGTTATTTTAAAGATCCTGTGCCTATAAACTATGTTCATATGCCCCACCCATCTCCATAAAAATTTCCCTTACATCACTCTTTAAATGGGGTCTTATTGTGAGCCTTGAATTAGGCTCTACTATGATTAGCTATGAGACCTTAAGCTAAAACCTAAACCTTTCTTGGCTTCAGATTTCTCTTTTTTCATGATAAGGGAGTTGAATAGATAGAGACTTGTGCTCTCTGGGCTCTAAACGTCTACACGATTTACAAATGTCCTTGGGCCCTAGGAAAAGCTTCACAATATGGATTTGTATTTGACCCCCCATACCAAGCACAAATCATTGTCTAAGGCTTTGGGTCCTGGGCATAGTATGTCTTTCTAACAGCATTCATGACAAATTAGGTGGTAATCTCAAAGCCCTAGAAACAGTGCTAACCTGTACTTTAGATGGGAAATCTGTCCTGTTCAGCCTCCTAAGGAAACAACTGCTGCTCTTTTGTTAGGCTGGAGGCCAAACTTATATGTGGCTATCAGCACCAGTGTGTTGGATCCACGGTTCTTACATGGAAAATCTGAGCACCAAGAAGAGAGATAAATACCTCATCAATATCAGGGATCAGGTTCTTCAAGCATCTATGAGGGACACAACTTGAAGAAGCTTATTAAATTATTATTTTCTGAAGATGCAAATTAGCAAGGGCATCTTTAAGATTCTAAGAGACGTATACATCATTTTTTTGTGTGCTTTGTCAATTATAACTGAAATAACCAACATGTAACCTGTTGGTGGGCATATGTTCCAAATAATTCATGTTACTTCTTAACTTAGCCTAGAGATTTCAAAAAAGATCAAGGGCAGTCCTTTTGTTCCATGACTCCTCATTTTTTTAACAAATGGAGTAGCAAGGAAATGTTCTGTGTAGTATTCATTATCTTCATTTACTTCCTTTCTGTTTAAAACTCTGAAAGATTTTGCATGTAACAATTTTTGAGTACCTGTTGTAAGACAGGATCTTCATAAGTTATTTTATTAAGTATATTTCCCAGGATTTAAGTCCAAGACTTTAGACTACAAGACCTATATCAGGTCTTCCCTCTCTGCCACAAGGCCTCACAGATATGCAATAGATAGTGGAAAAAATAAATATTTTTTGTAGCAAATTTAACCTTAATATTAAGGAGTATCATAATGCCAAGGATAAAGGTATTAAAATATTTAACAAGTGACTTAAATCCTTGTTTCCTCAAAACTAAGAATTATGTCTGCCTAAACTGCATAAGGAAATATTAGGCTAATGGTAGTGGTCTTAAAAGGCATAGGGTGTTGTTGAAAATTAAGAAGTGTAGGCAAAAGTCAGTGCCATGTACAGTCAATTCTTATTGTTCATGTTAATTATGTTCTATAAAGTTGCTGCAAGCACTGAGAAAGTAAACACAGAACTGTTGCTCCTAGGGGAAATGCACAGTTTGGTTCTACAAGCCTCTGATCACAACAGTTTCATCAACTGGTTAATACATAACCTTTGTTACGTGAGTTTCTGTTTAGAGATACCTTATTTAATATATATTATTGATTTATTAGCGTTGGATTTATGACCAACAGTACTATAACTCATACTTGAATGAAGCTTATCTAACACATCTATTTTCTCTGTAAGGCACATCACAGTCTCCTTCCATTTAGAGACACTAGACAGCACTTCAGCACTACACTTAGGAGCCATTTTAAACAATGAAATCAACAAAAAGCACAGACATGCAAAAAATGTGGAAATAAATATATCACAAAAATAGCACTGTTTGCGGTATGAGAGCTGAAATAAGAAAGCAGAGCATTGCCTTGTTGAACCTCAGCATTGGGCAACTCAAATCTACTGTTGCTCTGCAGGTGTCTGTGACTGACCCTGAAAGCACCATGAGCCTTGATTAGGGGTCACACACATATTTTTGTGAGTAAGCAATTTCTAAATATGAGTCCATGAATAATGAGGATTGACTGTACTTCCCTCTCATTCTTGACTGTAGGCTTGTTTTCCAAAGAGATTTTTACTGTTGGAGCCTCTGCTTCTTTACTTTGCAGTCTCCCTGAAAAGTCAGGTCTTGGTAGTTCTGTTTCATATGTTTCTCTGCCTCTGACAACTCCTCTTAAAGCTGTCTTACTTGGTACTGATGATTTATGGAATTTCCCAGCCATGTCAAAACATGAAAACATATTATTTAGTTCATTCATTAATTCCTCAGATATTTATTCCATTCCAATCAAATTATACAAGAGACCCTGAGCATGGCCCTAGGAATGCCTAGTTATATCCATCAGAGCACAGATGACCTCAGAGCTCACTATCTAGTTTATACTTTTTTGCTGTCCATTCCTCCTGTGTGTGTGTATCTCCAGTTTTTAGTATAGTGCTTGGCATGTAATATATACTTAATACTTACTTACCAAAACTGGAAATCATTCTGAATGTTCTCTGGTGCCTGTCTTCACCAAGAAACAAAATGCTGAAGCTGGAAAGACCTCATTGTTTATCTGTCCAGATGATCTGATTTTGTAGAAGAGAAAGCAATCTACTGAATGAATAAAGTCAGAGAAATGTGGTATATCCAAGATCACACAGCAAATTAAGGGCCAAGTTAGGACTATGCTCCAGATACATTCATTTCCTCACTGTCAATTATAATACCCTCTTACAATATACTTTCTAAAGTATAGTTTCAACGTAACATATAAATTAGTAGTGGTAAATATTGACAGTCTGAAGTACATTATGAAATATATTTTAAAAAGCTGATATAATCTGAAGGTAGGCTTTCATACAATAAATTTGTATTTAATGCCTCAAACAGTTATATTACTAGGTAGAAATTTGTTTATCTTCTCTACATGTCAACTCACATCTATTGCTATGTTTGGTGGTTTGAAGTTGTATGCAACCCAGAAAGGCATGTTCTTAGATCTGATCCATTCCTGTGGGTGTAAACTCGCTGTAAGTAGCATCTTTTGATAAGGTTGCCTCAGTTAAGGTGTGGCCCAGCCCAATTAGGGTGTATCTTAATCCTACCACTGGAATCTTTTATAAGAGGAATGAAATTCAGAGAGAGAAAGCCAGGTAAGCAAGAAGCTGAAATTCAGCAGAACCTGGAAGAGAGTGGAGAGGTCAGAAGAGGCCGCCATGTGCATTGCCATGTGACAGAGGAGCCAGGGACCATGGTTTGCGGGCAGCCAGACCCAGAACACCAGTCTTTGGAAAGAAAGTATGACAACTTGATCTGGAGTTTCTTTTAGCCTCAAAACCATGAACGAATAAATCCCCATTGTTTAACCTGACATATTTTGTGGTATTTGCTTGAGCAGCCCAGGAAACTAAAACATCATGTCTCAGTAAAATGCCTGTCACCAACTTTTGAAAGAAAAAATAAGCTTTGCAGTTAATTTCATGATCAAAAGTAGAAATAATGAATCCCTCTGATGCTGCCTTTGAAAATACAGCCTGGGGATATATATGCAACTTCGATCAAAATGAACCATTTAGGGAAAAGAGGAATAACATTTCTTAAGGTAAGAGCTGAGTACTAGTGCTTGGAGGCAACTAAATTTAACCAGTGAATTGGATAGAATGATTACAAAAATAATAACTCTTCTTAAAATTATACTGTTATGGCTCCAAATCAGTTTTGTTTTGTTTTGTTTTTGTTTTGTTTTGCTTTGCTTTGTTTTTAGGGGTTCTCTTCTACCTTTTACAGAATTTCTCAGGCTTCTGTGGGTTAGGGTCATGTGCTGTTGGCGAAGATACCCTATGACATTTCTGTGGCAGGATCTGACTCGGGCTTGGTTTGTTCTCACATAGCAAAAGCCACCCTAGGGGTTATTTCTGAATACAAATGGATGTAGAAAATTTTTTCAAATCTGTATGACAATAAAAAATCTAGTAAATTGGGTTTTTAATAAAAAATAAAATCATACATTTATTAAGGGATTTGTCTGTTCCAGATTTTCATCCTAAAAACACAATGTCCATTTGTATATTTGATCTTCATAATAACTCTGAAAAGTAGATTATATTATGATCTGCATTGCACAGACAAGGAATATTATGGTAAACATTCAATACTCACTTGGACAGCCAGCATTTTACAATAATAACTAACCTTTATTAAATGAACTGTTTTGCATATTTAACAAACAATCTTATGCAATAGTCTCTACCATTATCACCTCTGTTTTACAGATGAAGAGTCTGAGAAATAATGTAACATCCCTAGCATTATTGCTAGTAAACAGAGCAGTTGGGATCTTGAGATTTGGACCATGCAGTCCACTATTTCATTTGTTCACTTGCAAATATTGACCAGGTACAGCATCATGGCAAATATTCTGCAAAGTACTACATATATTATTGATGCATAGCAAATAAATATATTAATTTATTATATACTGCAGGTTTATCATAAAGTCTTGATACAGTTTTTAAATAAAAAAAAACCCTCAATTTCAGATATAAAGTATAAATTAGTTGCAATTTTTATTCAAATTCTGTATTGATTTTCTCCAATCACTGGTATAGATTTCAACTCTGTTAAATCAGCTATGATCTTTTCATCACCAATTATACTATAAAAACAAATCATGTAATAGTTAAAAAATTTAATTATATGTGCTTTTAAACAAACTTTAAAATGTTAATAAATAGTGGTTGTGCTAGAAACACTATATATATATATATGTATGTATTATACATTACTTTATTATGAGCACTACATTTATATACGTAGGCATTTCCAGCTCAAGGTCAGTAATCAATTTCTGAAAATAAGATATTCTGTATGAACGATCTAACAGGAGCCCATTTCCCATTATTTCAAGTGGGAAAAAATTATAATGCATTAAACGCCAACCAAAATCTCCAACCAACATCCTAAAATGTAACTAAAATTCAGGAAAAATGCTTTATAGGTTACAAATTGTTACCTTAAGGTATAAAATTCTTAAAATATTTCTTTCTGGTCACCAATCAATACGGTTTGTTAATTTTTTCCCCTTATCCTCTTCGCTTCCTTCTCCACAATTTTCTTTTAGCACTTTCTTATCTTTTTAGGGACCCACAAAACAAAAGGGCTATATAAATAGTTACTGTGGAAATACTGTGGAGGAGCATACAATAGCTGAGAATTATTGCCAGTGAATATGAAACTGTGATGTTTTAGACTCATGAATATCCCAGAGGGACATCTTTTTGGCACTAAGCAACCTTTTCAAGTATCTATATGTAATTGTGTCTTATGACCATTGGTGTTTGGAATATAAGTTGAGAAATTTCCCACATGCATTTTGTGAAAAATATGTTGACTTTTGGAGATATAAATACAAAATTGTCTTACATAAACATTAGCTGAATAACTTTTTGTTGCAATATGGGAATGTTCTGTGAAGACTAGGTGTTAAAAACTAAAAGACCTGCTCCTGGGAAGATGTTTACTTGGAAGAAGTTTTCCAGAGTATACCTGTATTTCATTTTAAAAATGAGTTGGCAGGCATTACCATATGTTTATGCAGAGTGTCTGTGTTTCTTTCTATATAACTAGATGTTTGGCAGTGAGATAGAACTAGAGAATTTGGAATTTGGCAGGCATATATTTTTCTGGTATGTTCTCTTAGTTTTCTGTCCCTATAGAGAAACAATTTTTTGATGAACAGTAAATTCTGGAAATGTTTGGAAAGGTTTTCAGTTGCTCTGCCACAGTTTTGAACAAAACTGTCTTTGCCCTTGTGTAAGTGCAGACAAAGAAGAGAGTCTAAGAGGGTCAATAGAAGAGCGTGAACGGAATTTTACTTCTGAGCCTAAAACTAAGAATGGCATATTCCCCCATGCTTAATAAGGTCACATGTTCCACATTTTAAAGATTATGAATATTTAGAACTGTGAGATCGTGTGTAGTAAAAAAATGGAATAAATCAGATTTTCATGGTCATTTATGTGTGCTTATGCAATTTTTGCACTTTGTAATCTCGCAGCACGGTGCTCACATACTCGTTAAAGTCAGAGAAGATACAAGACTCACAGTAAAAATAATGCAAAATTTACAGTTGCTCTTGCTTTCAAGGAGTCCAAGAAATATTATTATACCATAAGTGACAAATATTGTCATCACAGTTATGCAAATTTTACTTTACCTGTGGATTTGTCTAATGCTCAACTCTAAGAGAATTACCAAGGCACAAGTGCAAAATGAAAAGTATGAATAGAGATATGCCCCCTTTCCTTTACTAATATCGAGTTTGGGTGAGAGGCAAAAACATAGTACTGAAAATGTGAATTGATTGCTTTAGGACTAATGAATCTTCAGGATCATTCCTAGCTGTAAGTTTGCACCTTGAGAAAGTCTGATCAATTTTTCTTATTCTCAAAAGATGACATCAGTGAGCAATACTCACTGTGAAATGGGATTGCAGGAGACATTGACTTGTTCTTTATAGATTTTTATTTATATATTTGTGTTCTCTGTGTGACTTGAATGTTTTAAAATATATTTATCAATTATATAGAAGTGCTTATGCATGTATATATACACACATATATATACACACACATACATATATATATATATATACACATACCCACATACATATACAATGAAGTGAGGCATGCAATTTTATTTGAACCTAGATGAAATCACTTTGCTACCCCTGATTTTTTTACCTATTTATAGCAGTTAAGTGAACTAAATTGTGTTAGAACAATTTATCAATACCTAGTCTGAAACTTAACCATAGGCATAATGAGCCTATAGAAATATCTTAGTTTAGGTTCAGTAAATCTAATTATATAGAAAACCAATTATCAACTTTTAATTTAAAGGCTATTTCCAGGCATTTTCTTTCCTTCTCTGGGAATACATTTTTGAATACTTCCAAGATGTTGATCTTTAAATTAGAAAATACTCTGCCTTTATATTAATTACAACATATGCCTAAAATTCCAGTTTTACAAATTTCATAGGCTAAAGCAAACTATTATACCTCTACTATATTCATAATTCAGTTTTTGTTGCCACTAAATAAAATAGCCCCAAAGCCTTCATGCCCACTGAATCTAGATTTAAGGAAATATTATAGAATCATACAATCCATATTATTGCATGACATAATATTGCTCCTTAAAGAAAATCATCAGAAATAGATTATTGGGGAATTATGTTTCAGAAAATATCATCACAAGCAAAGAGAATAGCTTACATTAATGAAGTTTTTTTTGCTGACAACATATCACTTCAATTTCATAAAAGCTAACTCCTTGGGCACCTAATTTTGAACTAGTTCATCCTTCTGGTAGCATGAAGTAGTATAACAGTTTTCAAATATGATACTAAATCACAATGGTAGATTGAGGAAGAAATGAGGTGGAATTACAGTTGGATTCCTAAGAATTTTGTTGAAGATAATGATTATTTTATTAGTGTAGCACCCCATAGTAAAAAGTAAAAATAAAAGTGGCCATGCAGGTGCTTTCCCTGAGAAACAGCTGTTTGGTGGAGAGATCCCTTCTCTACAGGGTCTTATTTATTCATCCGCCCATCCATTATGCATATTTATTATGTAGTGTCTTCTATATAATAGTGCATGGGTTATGGTGCAGTCCTAATTCTGCCTTAAACTAACTATAAGATCCTTAAATGACATGTCATTACTCTTCTGTTTCCTCATCTATGTGATGAGAGAGTGCCTTCACTCTAAACGACTCAGTCAACTGCTTTATTTTCCTATTCTTGCTATTGTATAGAGTTTATTTCCCTGGAAAAGAGTTGGGTGTATGGTTTTCACTGAAATATTACCTCCTGCAATTTACTTTCCAAAAGCATTTTTAGTTTTAATAAATATCTGTTCTGCGAGTTCAAAAGAAAGTCATCCTTGAGCACCACCATAAACAACAAGGTAAGAAAGAAAAAAAAAAGCACAAAGCACATCCTTATACTGATGCTTACAAATGAGCATGATAAAGTAGTAAACAAGCAGAAGGGTAGGCCATTGACCAATCAAGATGGAAATCTAACCATTCAAGCACCCACCAGCCAGTATGCCTAATGATCAAATACCAGCCTTAATTTCATAAAAACTAATATTATTATTGTTCTAAATGCAAAGATATGGATGATGTTTTTTATAATATAGCTTTTATTTCTTGCTAACCAATCATACTTCTTTTGTTCTTAGTTTGTAATAGAAACTCCATGGCAATCAAGTTATCTTCGTATAGAAGTCTACTTGTTTCAAAGAGAAACGTGGTAGCACTGTTGGGGACAGGGCTTCACCCATGGGTGCCCTCCCTTGGGGCAAAAAACCAAGGAGAACACACTAGGTAGAAAACCTGCCATGGAACTTTGCAAACATCATCAATGGTAATTTATAGGGTTTTTAAGATAGAACCTACTACATGATGAATTTGATGCTTTCAGCATCTGTTTCTTAGATTGTATGGCAATTTATGTTAAAGAAATGACTAAATTATTTAGGGACATTGTGCTTAATCTATTAGCAATTATTGAAAAATAGCTCTAATAATAAGAAAAGTTAATTTTCTCGTTTCAGAGAAAATGGGCACTGATATATTTTACTATCAAGAGCTATGTTTTTAAACTTTATTTTACTTTTGTTTTTGCTTTTGCCTTTAATATTTATGCCCCTTTGTAATGGTTTTCATCAGATACATGGCCTTATTTTCTGTTGTATGAAAATCAATATACAATTTGGAAATTGCCTTTTCATTTATTCATCAGGCTCTCATGCAAACTGAGAGCACATTACCGGGTTACACATTGAGGGAGAAAAAAGGATTTTTCCCTCAGCATTGATGCATATTTTCTCATTTCATAATGATATTCAGCCTCTTAAGAAACTAATTCAGATGTGGTGAAATAAAGTTCATTGCAGTAGCCACATCATAAGAAAAAAATCCTAATGAAGCTTGAATCAAAATGTATTTGAGGGCTAATGCTTAAAATGATTTAAGGATTTAAATGTAGAAACTGCAACTGATGTTACAATTTCAAACATGCAAGGTTTTTACAGATTTTTTACAACTTAAGCAGTTTGAGCAAATGATCAGTTCAGAGACTTGAAGTATTGAATTCCTGTTATGTGCAATGAAGCCAAACCATGTGAACACGTGTCTCTGTACTTTTTTAGGGGTTATTTACTGGGTCGTCTAGATTACTGATTCTCAAAAGCCAGCCCTCAAATTGGAAGCATAAGAATTATTTGGGGTATTTATTCATGATATGGATTCCTGGACCCCACTCAAGTTGATCAGCTCAAAATCTTTAAAGGGTGGTTTCCAAATATTAATGTTTTAAAGATGCTCTCCAGGTACTGCTGTTCTAGATGGATTACAGCATGACTTTTACAAACATCCACATGATGTGTTTCAGCCTTGTTTTGATATTTAATAAGAGGAAAGGAGGAAAGTAGAGAGTGACAAAATTGCTTTCTCTTAATGGGTACACAATGCATAAACTCAATGCACAAAGCTTCCTGCCAAATGCTCTCAGAGTACTGCACCATTTGTTTCTGCACCATTGCTCTTTCTAGTCATCATTTGTCACCTTTTGGTGAACTCATTATGTGATTTGGGGAGACACGGATGCCTCAAATCCTTGTGAATAACAGCTTTAGAAGTTTTCAGCTGGGTTTCTATTTGTTGGAAGCAGCAGAATTCCTCAGCCCTCTAGAATACTCTTTGCTTGACAAAATAACACAGTAAATAAGATTGATATCAAGGTCTTTTAGATAATTGTGCAGGGAGAAGCTTCAGGAGCTATACATTAGCTCCACTATATTTGTCAACAGTTGAGTTAAGTGAGCCACAATAAGTCATTTAAACAAATGACTGTAAATTTATTTTAACACTGGTGTTGATAATAGCATTAAACACTGGCTTAGCTTAGCCCCATAAATAGGCTTTAAATCTTACATGGTACATGACTATTAATCACATCAAGGAAATTTGAAAAAGGTATTGAAAGTTAAGGATTCAATTTATTCTGACCCTAAATTTGCATACTCAGAGACAGAGAATGGAATGATTTTTTAGAAAAGGAAAATACAACCAAAAGGCTTCAATTCTACTTTTATTGATTCACCTTCAAATGACAAATCCTTTTTCTTCCTGGAAATCTCATCCATAATATTTTTCATTTTACTTCTCATACATCTTAGCTTTGCATGGCGATATCCTACATAAAGAATAGATGGATTTAAACCAAGCTCTTGTACTAGTACCCATTTTATTTTTATCAACCTAGAATAAAACTAGTTAGGAAAAAATAAAATGTTTTCACTTTTAACTGATCTTATATTTTGGCGCTTAACTCTGTAGACTTGAACTTCAGGGCTACTCATTATTATTATTATTTTTTTTAGTACTACAACTGTGGTAGAAAATGTATGTATCACCATGAGAACAGTGAGAAAGTTCAAAGAAATTGTTACTTGTTTTGACCTAAGTTATGTACATCTTACTCTCTTTTAAAGTGCAACCGCAAGTTCAACCACAGCCAGGAAACATAGACTGGAAAAGATAATGGATTTTGTACAGACCACAGAACTGTTATTGGAACAATTCAACATATATTTTAGATCTTCCATGAATCAAGTATTCTGTTAAGTTCTGGACTTATGAAATGCTAATGAGACTGAATATCAACCTAAAAGGACTACAAAATATAATACTCCACCATCCTTTGTATTCAGGGTTTACAGGCTCCAAAATATCACATGTTCAGGCTTGACTTTAATATTTGAGGAGTGGGATTAGGTTAAGGGTACCAATGGAAGTCTAAACCCTTAAAAGTTATAAACCATGTTAAAAATTGTTGAAAAAAATATCTTTTCTCCTCCTAGCTTGAAAAAATGTCTTTATGATAACTTGGTACTCTAGGTATGAATTTAGAATTCTTTGGTTCTATGGAGTTCTGTGATAAGAAATGGTGGCCTAGGGAGAACTGTCCCCTGGGTTCTGGTTCTCAGCCTGGGACACACCCACCTTCTTCCCAACTCTGGCTTCATCCTGTATTACTAGGGGATTCTCATGCATGTGTGTGGACACCCAAGACCATATGTCCATGTTGTCCAAACCTGCCCAGTAACAGCTGCCCTTCAGCTATCCTTGACTCTAGCACTGTGGACGATGAGAGCATGGTCTACCCATGGACCTTGGGAGCAGGCCTGTCAAGGCCCCAGAAGCAGGCTAAAAGTTGTTTGGGCCAGTAATAGTTTAGAAAGGGAATCTCTGGATAGGCATATCTACTTGACTTTTCAGATTCATTGTCCCATGTGCAGGAGTGTGTCCAGAAGAGGACCAGAGACAGGCCCTCTAAGCACCAAGCCCAGGCCAGGTGGCTCCGTGCATGGGTCCAAAGATGTAAATGAACTTGAGCTCAAGCATTTAAAAATCTGGCTGCTAAATTCTTGGAAATGCACATGAAAACCACCTCCCATTCTTGGGTTCAGGTTTTCTCCCTATTGTGGTTCTTTGTTCTACTTTGAAGATCCAAAGAACTCTTTTTTTTACCCTCAGAAAGCCACAATTTTTGTATCTCCTAAATAAGCACAAAGGTACTGTTTCTTATGTAAAGTTGAATTTTACTGAGGTATAATTTAATATTTAATAAAAGGCACTTTTTGAGAGAGGCGGGGCAAGATGGCGGACTGGTGAGCTGTATGTTTTAGTTACTCCTCCAGGAAAGTAGGTAGAAAGCCAGGAACTGCGTGGACTGGACACCACAGAGCAATCTGACTTTGGGCATACTTCATACAACCCTCATGAAAACGTGGAAGTGCTGAGATCAGCGAAATCTGTAAGTTTTTGCGGCCAGGGGACCCGCGCCCCTCCCTGCCAGGCTCAGTCCTGTGGGAGGAGGGGCTGTCAGCTCCGGGAAGGAGAAGGGAGAACTGCAGTGGCAGCCCTTATCGGAATCTCATTCTACTGATCCAAACTCCAACCATAGATAGACTGAGACCAGACACCAGAGAATCTGAGAGCAGCCAGCCCAGCAGAGAGGAGACAGGCATAGAGAAAAAAAAAACAACACGAAAAACTCCAAAATAAAAGCGGAGGATTTTTGGAGTTCTGGTGAACATAGAAGGGGGAAGGGCAGAGCTCAGGCCCTGAGGCGCATATGCAAATCCTGAAGAAAAGCTGATCTCTTTGCCCTGTGGACCTTTCCTTAATGGCCCTGGTTGCTTTGTCTCTTAGCATTTCAATAACCCATTAGATCTCTGAGGAGGGCCCTTTTTTTTTTTAATCCTTTTTTCTTTTTCTAAAACAATTACTCTAAGAAGCCCAATACAGAAAGCTTCAAAGACTTGCAATTTGGGCAGGTCAAGTCAAGAGCAGAACTAAGAGAGCTCTGAGACAAAAGGCAATAATCCAGTGGCTGAGAAAATTCACTAAACACCACAATTTCCCAAGAAAAGGGGGATGTCCGCTCACAGCCATCATCCTAGTGGACAGGAAACACTCCTGCCCATCGCCAGCCCCATAGCCCAGAGCTGCCCCAGACAACCCACTGTGACGGAAGTGCTTCAAATAACAGGCACACACCACAAAACTGGGAGTGGACATTAGCCTTCCCTGCAACCTCAACTGATTGTCCCAGAGTTGGGACGGTGGAGCAGTGTGAATTAACAAAGCCCCATTCAGCCATCATTTCAGCAGACTGGGAGCCTCCCTACACAGCCCAGCAGCCCAGAACTGCCCTGGGGGGATGGCACTCACCTGTGACATAGCACAGTCATCCCTCAACAGAGGACCCGGGGTGCACAGCCTGGAAGAGGGGCCCACTTGCAAGTCTCAGGAGCCATATGCCAATACCAAGGACTTGTGGGTCAGTGGCAGAGACAAACTGTGGCAGGACTGAACTGAAGGATTAGACTATTGCAGCAGCTTTAAAACTCTAGGATCACCAGGGAGATTTGATTGTTAGGGCCACCCCCCCTCCCTGACTGCCCAGAAACACGCCCCATATACAGGGCAGGCAACACCAACTACACATGCAAGCTTGGTACACCAATTGGACCCCACAAGACTCACTCCCCCACTCACCAAAAAGGCTAAGCAGGGGAGAACTGGCTTGTGGAGAACAGGTGGCTCGTGGACGCCACCTGCTGGTTAGTTAGAGAAAGTGTACTCCACGAAGCTGTAGATCTGATAAATTAGAGATAAGGACTTCAATTGGTCTACAAATCCTAAAAGAACCCTATCAAGTTCAGCAAATGCCATGAGGCCAAAAACAACAGAAAATTATAAAGCATATGAAAAAACCAGATGATATGGATAACCCAAGCCCAAGCACCCAAATCAAAAGATCAGAAGAGACACAGCACCTAGAGCACCTACTCAAAGAACTAAAGATGAACAATGAGACCATAGTACGGGATACAAAGGAAATCAAGAAGACCCTAGAAGAGCATAAAGAAGACATTGCAAGACTAAATAAAAAAATGGATGATCTTATGGAAATTAAAGAAACTGTTGACCAAATTAAAAATATTCTGGACACCCATAGTACAAGACTAGAGGAAGTTGAACAACGAATCAGTGACCTGGAAGATGACAGAATGGAAAATGAAAGCATAAAAGAAAGAATGGGGAAAAAAAATTGAAAAAAAATCGAAACGGACCTCAGGGATATGATAGATAATATGAAACATCCGAATATAAGACTCATTGGTGTCCCAGAAGGGGAAGAAAAGGGTAAAAGTCTAGGAAGAGTATTCAAAGAAATTGTTGGGAAAACTTCCCAAGTCTTCTAAACAACATAAATACACAAATCATAAATGCTCAGCGAACCCCAAATCGAATAAATCCAAATAAACCCACTCCGAGACATATACTGATCACACTGTCAAACACAGAAGAGAAGGAGCAAGTTCTGAAAGCAGCAAGAGAAAAGCAATTCACCACATACAAAGGAAACAGCAAAAGACTAAGTAGTGACTACTCAGCAGCCACCATGGAGGCGAGAAGGCAGTGGCACGATATATTTAAAATTCTGAGTGAGAAAAATTTCCAGCCAAGAATACTTTATCCAGCAAAGCTCTCCTTCAAATTTGAGGGAGAGCTTAAATTTTTCACAGACAAACAAATGCTGAGAGAATTTGCTAACAAGAGACCTGCCCTACTGGAGATACTAAAGGAAGCCCTACAGACAGAGAAACAAAGAAAGGACAGAGAGACTTGGAGAAACGTTCCGTACTAAAGAGATTCAGTATGGGTACAATAAAGGATATTAATAGACAGAGGGGAAAAATATGACAAACATAAACCAAAGGATAAGATGGCTGATTCAAGAAATGCCTTCACGGTTATAACGTTGAATGTAAATGAATTAAACTCCACAATTAAAAGATATAGATTCGCAGAATGGATCAAAAAAAATGAACCATCAATATGTTGCATACAAGAGACTCATCTTAGATACAGGGACACAAAGGAACTGAAAGTGAAAGGATGGAAAAAAATATTTCATGCAAGCTACAGCCAAAAGAAAGCAGGTGTAGCAATATTAATCTCAGATAAAATAGACTTTAAATGCAGGGATGTTTTGAGAGACAAAGAAGCCACTACGTACTAATAAAAGGGGCAATTCAACAAGAAGAAATAACAATCGTAAATGTCTATGCACCCAATCAAGGTGTCACAAAATACATGAGAGAAACACTGGCAAAACTAAAGGAAGCAATTGATGTTTCCACAATAATTGTGGGAGACTTCAACACATCACTCTCTCCTATAGATAGATCAACCAGACAGAAGACCAATAAGGAAATTGAAAACCTAAACAATCTGATAAATGAATTAGATTTAACAGACATATACAGGACATTACATCCCAAATCACCAGGATACACATACTTTTCTAGTGCTCACGGAACTTTCTCCAGAATAGATCATATGCTGGGACATAAAACAAGCCTCAATAAATTTAAAAAGATTGAAATTATTCAAAGCACATTCTCTGACCACAATGGAATACAATTAGAAGTCAATAACCATCAGAGACTTAGAAAATTCACAAATACCTGGAGGTTAAACAGCACACTCCTAAACAATCAGTGGGTTAACGAAGAAATAGCAAGAGAAATTGCTAAATATATAGAGACGAATGAAAATGAGAACACAACATACCAAAACCTATGGGATGCAGCAAAAGCAGTGCTAAGGGGGAAATTTATAGCACTAAACGCATATATTAAAAAGGAAGAAAGAGCCAAAATCAAAGAACTAATGGATCAACTGAAGAAGCTAGAAAATGAACAGCAAACCAATCCTAAACCAAGTAGAAGAAAAGAAATAACAAGGATTAAAGCAGAAATAAATGACAAAGAGAACAAAAAAATATAGAGAGGATAGATATCACCAAAAGTTGGTTCTTTGAGAAGATCAACAAGATTGACAAGCCCATAGCTAGACTGACAAAATCAAAAAGAGAGAAGACCCATATAAACAAAATAATGAATGAAAAAGGTGACATAACTGCAGATCCTGAAGAAATTAAAAAAATTATAAGAGGATATTATGAACAACTGTACGACAACAAACTGGTTAATGTAGAAGAAATGGACAATTTCCTGGAAACATATGAACAACCTAGACTGACCAGAGAAGAAATAGAAGACCTCAACCAACCCATCACAAGCAAAGAGATCCAATCAGTCATCAAAAATCTTCCCACAAATAAATGCCCAGGGCCAGATGGCTTCACAGGGGAATTCTACCAAACTTTCCAGAAAGAACTGACACCAATCTTACTCAAACTCTTTCAAAACATTGAAGAAAATGGAACACTACTTAACTCATTTTATGAAGCAAACATCAATCTAATACCAAAACCAGGCAAAGATGCTACAAAAAAGGAAAACTACCGGCCAATCTCCCTAATGAATATAGATGCAAAAATCCTCAACAAAATACTTGCAAATCGAATCCAAAGACACATTAAAAAAATCATACACCATGACCAAGTGGGGTTCATTCCAGGCATGCAAGGATGGTTCAACATAAGAAAATCAATCAATGTATTACAACACATTAACAAGTCAAAAGGGAAAAATCAATTGATCATCTCAATAGATGCTGAAAAAGCATTTGACAAAATCCAACATCCGTTTTTGATAAAAACACTTCAAAAGGTAGGAATTGAAGGAAACTTCCTCAACATGATAAAGAGCATATATGAAAAACCCACAGCCAGCACAGTACTCAATGGTGAGAGACTGAAAGCCTTCCCTCTAAGATCAGGAACAAGACAAGGATGCCCGCTGTCACCACTGTTATTCAACATTGTGCTGGAAGTGCTAGCCAGGGCAATCTGGCAAGACAAAGAAATAAAAGGCATCCAAATTGGAAAAGAAGAAGTAAAACTGTCATTGTTTGCAGATGATATGATCTTATATTTAGAAAACCCTGAGAAATCGACGATACAGCTACTAGAGCTAATCAACAAATTTAGCAAAGTAGTGGGATACAAGATTAATGCACATAAGTCAGTAATGTTTCTATATGCTAGAAATGAACAAACTGAAGAGACACTCAAGAAAAAGATACCATTTTCAATAGCAACTAAAAAAATCAAGTACCTAGGAATAAACTTAACCAAAGATGTAAAAGACCTATACAAAGAAAACTACATAACTCTACTAAAAGAAATAGAAGGGGACCTTAAAAGATGGAAAAATATTCCATGTTCATGGATAGGAAGGCTAAATGTCATTAAGATGTCAATTCTACCCAAACTCATCTACAAATTCAATGCAATCCCAATCAAAATTCCAACAACCTACTTTGCAGACTTGGAAAAGCTAGTTATCAAATTTATTTGGAAAGGGAAGATGCCTCGCATTGCTAAAGACACTCTAAAAAAGAAAAACGAAGTGGGAGGACTTACACTCCCTGACTTTGAAGCTTATAATAAAGCCACAGTTGCCAAAACAGCATGGTACTGGCACAAAGATAGACATATAGATCAATGGAATCGAATTGAGAATTCTGAGATAGACCCTCAGATCTATGGCCGACTGATCTTTGATAAGGCCCCCAAAGTCACTGAACTGAGTCATAATGGTCTTTTCAACAAATGGGGCTGGGAGAGTTGGATATCCATATCCAAAAGAATGAAAGAGGACCCCTACCTCACTCCCTACACAAAAATTAACTCAAAATGGACCAAAGATCTCAATATAAAAGAAAGTACCATAAAACTCCTAGAAGATAATGTAGGAAAACATCTTCAAGACCTTGTATTAGGCGGCCACTTCCTAGACTTTACACCCAAAGCACAAGCAACAAAAGAGAAAATAGATAAATGGGAACTCCTCAAGCTTAGAAGTTTGTGCACCTCAAAGGAATTTCTCAAAAAGGTAAAGAGGCAGCCAACTCAATGGGAAAAAATTTTGGAAACCATGTATCTGACAAAAGACTGATATCTTGCATATATAAAGAAATCCTACAACTCAATGACAATAGTACAGACAGCCCAATTATAAAATGGGCAAAAGATATGAAAAGACAGTTCTCTGAAGAGGAAATACAAATGGCCAAGAAACACATGAAAAAATGTTCAGCTTCACTAGCTATTAGAGAGATGCAGATTAAGACCACAATGAGATACCATCTAACACCGGTTAGAATGGCTGCCATTAAACAAACAGGAAACTACAAATGCTGGAGGGGATGTGGAGAAATTGGAACTGTTATTCATTGTTGGTGGGACTGTATAATGGTTCAGCCACTCTGGAAGTCAGTCTGGCATTTCCTTAGAAAACTAGATATAGAGTTACCATTCTATCCAGTGATTGCACTTCTCGGTATATACCCGGAAGATCGGAAAGCAGTGACACGAACAGATATCTGCACGCCAGTGTTCATAGCAGCATTATTCACAATTGCCAAGAGATGGAAACAACCCAAATGTCCTTCAACAGATGAGTGGATAAATAAAATGTGGTATATACACACGATGGAATACTACGCGGCAGTAAGAAGGAACGATCTCGTGAAACATATGACAACATGGATGAATCTTGAAGACATAATGCTGAGCGAAATAAGTCAGGCACAAAAAGAGAAATATTATATGCTACCACTAATGTGAACTTTGAAAAATGTAAAACAAATGGTTTATAATGTAGAATGTAGGGGAGCTAGCAGTAGAGAGCAATTAAGGAAGGGGGAAAAATAATCCAAGAAGAACAGATAAGCTATTTAATGTTCTGGGGATGCCCAGGAATGACTATGGTCTGTTAATTTCTGATGGATATAGTAGGAAGAAGTTCACAGAAATGTTGCTATATTATGTAACTTTCTTGGGGTAAAGTAGGAACATGTTGGAAGTTAAGCAGTTATCTTAGGTTAGTTGTCTTTTTCTTACTCCCTTGTTATGGTCTCTTTGAAATGTTCTTTTATTGTATGTTTGTTTTCTTTTTAACTTTTTTTTCATACAGTGGATTTAAAAAAGAAGGGAAAGTTAAAAAAAAAAAAAGAAAAACAAGGAAAAAAAAGATGTAGTGCCCCCTTGAGGAGCCTGTGGAGAATGCAGGGGTATTCGCCTACCCCACCTCGATGATTGCTAACATGACCACAGACATAGAGGACTGGTGGTTTGATGGGTGAGCCCTCTACCATAGGTTTTACCCTTGGGAAGACGGTTGCTGCAAAGGAGAGGCTAGGCCTCCCTATAATTGTGCCTAAGAGCCTCCTCCCGAATGCCTCTTTGTTGCTCAGATGTGGCCCTCTCTCTCTGGCTAAGCCAACTTGAAAGGTGAAATCACTGCCCTCCCCTCTACGTGGGATCAGACACTCAGGGGAGTGAATCTCCCTGGCAACGTGGAATATGACTCCTGGGGAGTAATGTAGACCTGGCATCGTGGGACGGAGAACATCTTCTTGATCAAAAGGGGGATGGGAAAGGAAATGAAATAAGCTTCAGTGGCAGAGAGATTCCAAAAGGAGCCGAGAGGTCACTCTGGTGGGCACTCTTACGCACACTTTAGACAACCCTTTTTAGGTTCCAAAGAATTGGGGTAGCTGGTGGTGGATACCTGAAACTATCAAACTACAACCCAGAACCCATGAATCTCGAAGACAGTTGTATAAAAATGTAGCTTATGAGGGGTGACAACGGGATTGGGAAAGCCATAAGGACCACACTCCACTTTGTCTAGTTTATGGATGGATGAGTAGAAAAATAGGGGAAGGAAACAAACAGACAAAGGTACCCAGTGTTCTTTTTTCTTTTTTACTTCAATTGCTCTGTTTCACTAATTATTATTATTGTTATTTTTGTGTGTGTGCTAATGAAGGTGTCAGGGATTGATTTAGGTGATGAATGTACAACTATGTAATGGTACTGTAAACAATTGAAAGTATGATTTGTTTTGTATGACTGCGTGGTATGTGAATATATCTCAATAAAATGAAGATAAAAAAAGGCACTTTTATTAAATAAGTGTAAATTGGATAACAAAGTAAAAGGCACTTTTATTAAATAAGTGTACGTTGGATAACAAATATATTGTACATGTAAGCACCATCACAATCAAGACACAGAACATTTCAATTACCCTAAAAAAGTTCCCTTTGTGTCTTTCCAGTGTATTTACAAACACATCCTGCACATATCCACCTTAAGCAATGGGAAATCTTTCTTTTAGTCTGTCACTATAAATTAGATTATCTTCTGTAGAGATTCACATGAATGGAATGGTACAGTATGTGCTATTTTGTTTGTTTGTTTGTTTGTTTTTTTGCTCAGAATAATGTTTTTGAGATTCATTGATATTGCTGTGATAGTTTCTTCCTTCTTATTGCTGAGTACTATTCTATCATACTATCATATAGCTATAATATATATTGCACCTCCATTTGCCTGTGGATGGATATTTGGATTTCCCAGGCTTTGGCTATTATGAATGATACTGTGTATAATTTTTTATGCGTGGATATGTGTTCATTTCTCTTGAGAAACTACCAAGATTGAAATTACCAAGGTCATAAGAAAATGCTTAAATTTTGAAGAAACAATCCAATGTTTTTGAAGGTGTTTATGCTATTTTACATTTCCAGCAGCAGTATTTCAGTATTCCCAGTGCTTTCCCAACCTCACCGACACTTGGTATTGTCAGTCTTTTTTAATTTTAGACATTCAAGCATTTGAGTAATGGTATCATTTTGCAGTTTTAATCTGCATTACCTCCTTGAGTGATGATGTTAAGCAACTTTTCATGTGATTACTGAGCATTTGTATATATTCTTTGATGAAATATGTGTTAGAATCTTTTGCTCATTTTTTAAATTGGATTACATTTCTTCATGTTACTCTATTGCAGTTTTCTTTATATATTCTGGATGTAAGAGCTTTATCAGACATATTTTCTATAAATTTTTTTTTAAATTTAAAAATATTTTCTTACCAGTATCTTTGAATATGCGCAATTTATTTTTCTTTTTCTTTTAAGACTTATGATTTTGTTTCTAACATAAGAAATTGTTGCCAACTCCAAAGCTGTAAAAATTTTTCTTTAGAAGTTTTATAGTTTCAGTTTTTATCTCAAGGTTTATGGTTCATTTTGAGTTAATTTTTATGTATGGAGTGTTTCACAGTTCATTTTTTTTCCATGTGAATATCCAGTTCTAGCACAACATGCTAAAAAGACTATCCTCTCCCTATTGATTTACATGGTGCCTCTGTCGAAATCAGTTGCCTATGTTTCTGAACTCTAGTCTGTTCCACTAATCTATATGTTTATCCTATACCAATACCATACTTTCTTGATTATAGTAAGTCTTGAATTCAAGTAGTATAATTCCTTCTAAGCATTTTTAATTGAATTTGTTCTAGGTCATTTGCATTTCTATATAAATTTTATTTATTTTTTGTTTATGTTTTTTTTCTATTTTGCTTATCTGTTTCTCCTTTTCTACCTTCTTTTGGATTATTGGAATATTTTTTATAATTTCATTTCATTTATTGGCTTTTTAGGCTATACCTTTTCACATTAACTTTAGCAGGTTTTGTAGGGTTACAATATATAATCTTAACTTTTCACAGTCTCATTGATATTAATATTATGCCACTTCCAGTGAAATAGAGAAACCTTGCAACAAGATGGGTCCATTTATTCACCTTCTGTCTTCATGCTGTATCTTTTGTATATATCATATCTACTGTATTGCAAACTCTACAATAATATATATATTTTTTTATTTTAAAGCATTGGATTATTTTAAATAAATTAAGGTAAAAATGGATTTTGTATTTACATAGCTATTTACCATTTCTGATGCCCTTCATTCTTCTCTAAAGTTCTAAGTTTCCTTTTCATATAATTTCTGGTAAACATGAAGAAACTTCTTTATCATTTCTTTTAGTGAAAGTCTTCTTGCAATGTATTCCCATACTTTCTCATGCCCTTATGTCTCTTATCAAATATGCACAGTGTTCAGATATTATTTTTTCATATTAATTTTTGTTCTCTTCATTCCTTTCCTTCCAGTTGCATATATCCTAGACTTCAATATTTTTCCATGAGTTTCTGAGTCTTTGTTAATTTTTTAAATTTTTATTTGCTCTCTTCTTCAGACTGGATGATTTCTTTAGTTTAGAGTTCACCAACTGTCTGCCAACATCTCCAAAACAGAGGAAACCAATTTGAAAAATTTACAAAAATTGTCCCACTCATAGGAAGTAGGGAAGAATTTTTTTTTTGACTAAGTAGTGCTGGACCAATTAAATATTATGTGGGAAAAATGAATCTTGAAACCTACCTCACTGCCACACACAAACATCAGTTCCAGATGCCTTGTAAGCCTGTTTGTGAAAGTAAGCTATAAATCAAGATTTAGAAGATAACCTAAGAAAATGTCTCTATAATCTTGGTAAGCAAAGATTTCTTAAACATGACAGGAAAACACTAACCATACAGAAAAAGGTTGTTAGACTGCTTAAAAACGTAGAACTTCTGTTCGAAAGACAAACTCTTGAGTGAAAACATAAGCCACACCCTTGGAGCAGATACTTATTGTACATATATCCAACAGAAGACATATCCAGAAAAGAAAAGAACTCTTGCAAACCAAGAAGAAAAGGGCAAACAATATACTTTAAGTTAGGTGAAAGATTTGAATAGGCATTTGACAAAATAAAATATCCAAATGCCCAGTAAACATTGAAAATACCGAAAATGTTCAGGCTTATTTGTCATCAGGGAAATGCAAATTAATATGATGAGATAGTTGTACACCTCACAGAGTAACTGATTGACAGGATGGGAAACACTCATGTATTTTAATGGGAGTGAAAATTTTTATAACATTTGAAAACTGTTTAGTAGTATTTGCTGGAACTGAAAATTAAATATCTTAGGACTCAGTAATTCTACGGCTATGTATGCGCCCAGTAGATATAAATGCATGTGCTGTCCAGAACACATGTACATGAATGTTTCTAGCAGAACTATTTATAATATCCAAAAACCAGATACAAAGCCAAATGTCCAACAAGAGCAGAATGAATAAATTAATTCTGATATATTCATACAAGGCAATGCTATTTAGCAATAAGACAGTAAATTATTGCTTCATGCAACAACCAGATGAATTGTGTTTGTCAAAAGAAAAAAGGGTATAGCACAGAACCTGGCATATGGTGACTAGTAATTAAGTATGTGCTGCTATCATCTCCACCATCACCACCACCACCACCACCACTACTACCATCTTCATCATTTTATTGATTAAATGGCCAAGGTTTTAATTATTTAGTTACTGCTTCATGCAACAACAATATTAAACATAATATTGAGCAAAACAAATTAGATTCACAAAGGTCATATACTATTTGATTCCATTTATATACAGTTCAAATCAGCCAAACTAGTCCATGATATGAAAAATCAGACAGCTGATTCCCTTTGGAACAGGGGCTAATGCACTGGTGGGGACATGAGCAAGGTTTCTGTGTTGCTAGTAATGTTTTGCATCTTGATCTGAGAAGAGATTACATGGGTGTGCTCTCTTCTCTAAAATTAATAAAATTATACATTCTCAATCCTCATACTTTTCTATATGTATGTTTTATTTCAACAAGGAAGTTTATATAAACAAAAATCAAGTTGCAGAGAAGTACATGTAATATAATGCCATGTTTATAAACCAATGATAAATAATTGTGCATGCATGTGGGTGATTTTAAATAAGCATGAAATAGATAAGGTGGGACAGACATCAGGTTACAAACAGAATTTCAGTTAACTGTCAGAGAAGAAAGGTAAGGTAATGAAAAATGAAAAAGAAAAATACAAAATGACTGATCAAATATAAAGTACCCATGATAGAAAAGTAGGAAATATTCTATAAACAATTTATTTAAAACTATGTGCATGTAAATGAAGAGATAAATAAATAAAAGAAAACCATCAAAATAATTTGGGAAATTATTTCAGGATTGTGGGATTTTAGGTGATTTTTTTTAAACCTTTTCCATATTCAATGTATTGTTTGATTTTTAACACAATGAAGATAAATAAAACTTAATAATAAAGGTATTTTCATTGTTGGAAAATGAGTGTATTCTTTTGAATCTGATAGATGTTTGACACTTAGTAACTGAGGATTTAGGATGGTTATTAAACCTCTATAAATGTGTTACTTAGTGTGAAATGAAAATGAATGTATGATTTGTTTCTCCCTCATTGAACTGTGTTTGTTAAAGGAAAATAGGGCTTAGCACAGAATATAGCATATGATGACCAGTAATAAAGTGTGCTGTTATCATCTCCACCACCACCACCATCATCTTCATTATATTGATGAAACAGGCAAGGTTTTAATTCTACCTTTGATGTCAATATTTCTCAGCAACATTAGTGATGGCAGAGCAGCCACTTTCCTTGTTTGAATCGATTAGTCTGAAGTTTAGGGCTGGAATTGGGAACCAGAGTAGCAGAGTTATCATTCTCCCACGGACTAGCCTCGTGATCAACTCTCTGGGCCTCCATTTCCATGCACAAAATATAAGAACTAGAAAAGATTAATCCCAAGGCTTTATCAATTCTGCGATGCCAACTTAAGTTGTTTTATAGAATATTCTATTTATGTTCTAAAGATGACTGTCTAGACCCACACCCTCATCAGATCATCCATTCAACATCATCTCTTTCCTGGGCTCTTACAGAAGCCCTGCCTCATCTCCTTGCTTCCACCTTCACCTCTCATGAACTCACATCAGTGCAAAGGATCTTTTGAAACTGAAATTTAGTCATGCTATTCTCTTGCTTACACACACCCATGCACTTAGAATAAAATCCAAATGTCTTACCATGGCTCACATTGCTCTGCTAAACCCACTCCTAACTCTCCCTGTCCAGAGCCCACTGACCTTCACCACCTGTGCTCCAGTCACATCACTACTCTTCCCACTCCTCAAACATTCCAAGTTCTTTTTCAACTCAGGGCCTTTGAATGCACTTGAAAGCGAAATGCTCTTTTCCTGAGGCACTGTTTGGTCAGCTCTTTTATACTTATCAGGTCCCATCTTAAATACTGTCTCCCTAAAGGGGACTCCCCAACAACCTATTTAAATAATAGACTCTATCACTCCTGGCTGCCCCAACTTGTTTGATTTTTAGTTCCCTCTGCTTCCTACATAGCACAATAACTGGTTTTATGTATTTTATTGGTCTGTTCCTTTGTTTGTATTTCTTTCCATCTATAAATTTTAGCTTCAAGAGAAAAGAGGGGGGGGGGATCATTTTAGTTCAGATAACTACTCTGTCCCCAGTATCTAGAACAGTGACTGATAAAGGATGATGTTGAATAAATATTTGTTGATTAGGTGAGCTCAAATGAAAGAATGAATTCATGGATGGGTGAATAAATGAATCATGAGCAATTGACTAAATATGTATGCATACTTTGTAATCCAGAACTACCCAGCACTATCATTTAAATTGTTTTCTGGCAGGCTTCAACAAAACAAGATTTCTGAGCTACAAGTGGGAAGGGGGCTGAGATTTCACTACCTTTTCCAGAAGTTAGATGTCAACAGTATCACAATCGTTTGATACCTGAATGGGAATTCCAATAAATACCAACATTATGGGGGTAGAAATGACTGGTGACCTTACTAGTGTTTTGGATTCATCAAACTTATCAAATGATTTCAAAATTTTGAGACTCGTCGTAACACTAAATGCATTTTATGAACTATTGTCAGTTTCATTTAAAAATCCATTTCAGGTCAGCAACTTTATTGCGTACTTTGCCTTAGGGTCAAACAACCATATAAGCCTGACTTCAGGTGTGTAATTGCAGCTCACCTTCCCCGGCCACCATGCTTGCCCCCTACTGCCCTCAGTTGTTTACTGTTTTACTGGTACAGTTAAATCTTTCCCTGATGTTGTCTGTGAAAGAGAATTTCCAAAAGATGACTGATTTTATGTAACTTCTGCTTTTGTAGAGAGCATTATTTGTGCCTTTCAGAAAAATGACCTGTCAGATGGCAAAGATCATTGGCTACATTGAGACTTTGTAATGTCATAATTTCTAACAATGTCGTCATGTCCCTAGAGAGGGGAATATATAACCATTTGTTCCTCTTAAATTTTAACTCAAAGCACACTTATATGTGAGGCCCATTTAGGTGTTGGCAACATTAGTGATTTGTGATTTGCAAGGAAGTTCTAGAGTAACCAAGCTATATCCAGCACATGGTGCATTGCAATGAAATAGGAAGGGAAATGCACGGTACTGAACTTCTGCATACAAGCTACTTTGTTAGATTCTTTGCCTATGTTATAATATTAATTTTTTTTGAATTTGAGTCCCACATGGGTGATATGTATTTCCAGTACCTGGTAGGATGTCTGGAATAATCATGGAAGTTAGATGTGTTGATTTCATTTTACATTGAAACTAAACTTATAAAACTGAGCAACTTGTGAAACTCATGAAACTGAGGTTCATAAGTTTAGTGATGTGCTGAAGTTCAAGGTCCTGGAACTGGTGACATCAAACTTCGGATCCATCTGTATCTGAAGTTTGTTCTAATTTCATTATATCATCAAATACCTGGACAATTTTTTGGTTTGAAAATATTTGAGGAATGTAAAATTAAAAAAAAAACAACACTGACTAGGTATCTAGGAGTCTGCAAAAGCAACTTGAGCAGTATCTGAACCTGATAATTTTATGCAGAAATATCACAGTCTTATTTTGCACATTTCAATAATATTTTTACTGATCAGTTATTATTATTAGTTATATTGCAAATATAGAACAAAACCAAAGTGTCTTTATCCAATGGAAACCCCAACTCTGCTTTGTTTCTCTTTTGTGTGTCTAATATGTGTATGGAGGATATTCTTAATGTAATTAATAGGAAAACTTAAGTCATTCTGAACTTTCAATGTCTGTATAGTTATTTAAACTTTTGTTGTAATGTGTAAGGTGAAAATTAAAAAGACAAAAAAGTAAAACTACTACACTAACCCTAAAAAAATAAATTGTGTTTCATTACTCTACCTGGTCTTAAAATTTCCATTAAAGTATTGAATGACAATCTTTCAATATATATAATAAATGTATATAATGCATATATATGTTGTTAGGTAGTCAGAATAGAATAAGTCAGCTAAGTTCTTAGTCATTACTTGCTTAAATGCAAGTGAACTCTTTTTTTAAAAAAAACAAAACTAGTTTATGGTTCCACAGTTAACAGGTAACAGTAATTCATATACACTTTCATTTGCCTTATATTAAGTTGGAATGTTAGAATAGTCATGACTTATATTGCATCAGGGAGAAAAAGAAAAATAACTTGGGCTATTCTCAATACGATATCAAATGAAGAAATAATGGGGAAGTTATTATCCATAAGCCTAAATCATCATATTTGCCAAAGACCCTCTGAATGGTACTTGTCTAGCATGCAGAAGACACAGGGTCCATGTGCTACATCTTTGTCCTCATCATTCCCAAAGCAAGTATGTATTCTACTTATTTAACACCCCTGTTGCACATTTCTTTGCTATATGTTCTTGAGTAGTTCAGTCAACATTTCTGATCATAAATTTCCTTCCTGTTTCAATGGATTACTATCTGCTTTACTGACCTCATAGGATTGTTTTGCAGATTGAAGGAGAGTATATTTGTAAAAGTATTTCATAAACTTTATCACATATAGATAGCTATTGTGATGTCCATACTCTAAGAAGACAACATGATGTAGTGTGAAGATCAGAGGTCTAGGAATCCTCTTGTTAACTGAGAAAACATCAATTTGTTATTAAGCTCTTGATCTTCAGTCCATGTGCTCTGGGCATGGCCCACCTCTCCAGCCTCATCTTGTGTCACTCCATCTCTGTCTCACTGAACTTCAGCCACTCTGGTCTTGCTTCAGTTCCTCTAAGACACTGATGTATTTCCTGCCTCAGAACATTTACACGTAATTATTCATTAGCCTGGAAGGTGGTTTTCCTTCTATTCCCATCCTTTAAGTCTTAGATTAAATGTCATTTCAAGAATGCTGCTCACTGACAAACCAATCCAAAGTAGATCCTCCACAGCTATTTGTTCTTCTTACCTTGGTCTAAGGTTTATAATTCAAAAGATTTAGTTGAGATGCACCTGTATTTCTCCCAAATAATGAAAAACAAAAGTCTAACTCAAAAACATAACAATGACTATCAATTATTTATTGTTTAATAGGCAACAGGCTGTCTGCTAAGTTCTTTATGCAATATCTTGTTGACCCTCGGAACCCCCAAAGAACCAGGAGTGATTATCTCCATTGCATAGTTGAGAAACCTAAGATTTAGAGATGATTAGTAACTACCCAAGATCTCAGTTAAAATATGGCAGAACTATAAATCAAATATAGTGTGCTTTACTCCTGTGATAAAGACAATTAGTTCTCACTAAAATAATTTGGAGTTGTCTACCAATCTTCTTTAAAATTAGATTGGGGTTATGTGACAAAATTCTGGCAGTGAGAGAGGTGAGTGCCATCACTTTCAATCAAGCACACTTATTAGATAGAGAAAAGCTCCCGTTTAACTGTAAGGGATGTCTATGAGCGAGAAATGAAAATTTATGTGCCAAGTAACTGAAATATCAGCATTTGTCTGTGGTGGGGGTTAGTGATTGCTCATTCTGACTAATGCACATCCTGAAATCACACTTTTCAATATTCAGTTATACTGTCTTTCCTTGAGCATGAGAAAGGGGGGATGGTCCTCAGTTTATTGATGATGCTTTCTACCTATAGAAATATTTGGAATGTCACCTTATTTTTTAAGATTTTATTGGGGCTCAGAAAATACTTGCCTTTTGAACAAGCAAATTTTGTTTTAAGTAAATGAAATATAACACCAGATATTTCAACAGTGTTTAACAGTAACCTTAGTTTTTTCTCCTTTATTGAAGAATGTGGCAGTGAAATATCCAAATTTCAGTTTAGTAATCTCAGAAAAGAGCAGTGAAAGAAAGAAGCCATGTGTACATCTTACATATTTTTTCTGTTCTTGCCTTGACCAGTGTTAGATTACCATTTGGGGTTCGTATTTCATACTCTCCCCCCAACTTTATTTTTCTGACTGAGAAAGTGGCAGTTGCCTAAAGACGAAAGAAGAATCTTAGCTCATTTTCAGTGTTTTGTAGGACACTTTTGTTCCTCAAAGACTAGATCAAATGTTTCTTCAAATTTATAGCTACCTATAGAGGAACAGGAAGATGGGACATACATTCATACTTAGGTTTTGGATATCAGAGAGAGCACAAGTAAAATCAGAAGGGAACATAACTTCTTAAAAATGAACACTACACCACATGCCAACATGTGCTACTTCTTTTAAATCTCCTACAATTCTTGGGGAGTGTTTCAGTAATTATCATTTGTCTTATTTTTGCCCCAAAGAAAGCTTTCAAAAGACAGCAGAGGCAATTAGTGGTGGAGGTGTTATTCAAGCTCAGGGAAATGCAACATGATGCTGGAAAATTCTGGAATCTCTGCTCTCCTACACACTGATTCCCAATTGACCCATGTGCCTATAAAGTGAAACAGACTGTTCAAAATGTTGTTAGTGTTACCCCTCAATAAATGTCTTTTCCTTCTTTTCTTCTACCTTGAAAAATATGAGGAACAAATGGAATATGATATTTAGCAGAATGCCTGGCTCTATAGAGAGAGACAAATATGATAGTCTTCGATCCTTTCACTCCCTCACTGTCTTTTTTACGCATTTTTAATTCAGTCACAATGTTGTGCAGCCATTGTCAGTATCTATTTCCAAATTTTCTTCATTCCAAATAGAAACTTAATACCATGAAGCAAAAACTCCCCATCCCCACTCTTCCAGACCCTAATAACCTCTAACCTACTTTCTATCTCTTTGAAGTACCCCATTCTAGATTTTACATATAATGGAACCATAAAATATCTGTCTTTTTGTGTCTAGCTTATTTCATTTAGGACAATGTTTTCAAGTTTCATCCAGATTGTAGCATGCATCAACGCATCCTTTTTATAGCTGAATACTATTCCATTGCATGTATGTACCACAATTTGTTTATCCATTTATCTGTTGATGGACACTTGGATTATTTCTACCTTTTTGTTTATTGAGAATAATGCTGTTATGAACATTGGCATACAAGCATCTGAGTCCCTGTTTTCAATTCTATTGAATATATACTCATGTGGGGATTCCATAATTTTCCCCACAAAAGACATTTTCAAGTCTTAATCCACGTTCCTGTGGGTGTGGACACATTTGTAAATAGAACCTTTGAAGATGTTATATTATTTAAGTTGTAGAATCATTTGTGAATAGGATCTTTGATGATCCCATTTAAATGAGACCACAATGAATCAGGGTGAGCCTTAATCCATATGACTGGACTCATAGCAAACAAAGGAAATCCTGACTCAGTAAATCATAAGAAGCCAGAAGTCAGAAAACAAAAGTTAGAAGAAGCCAGAGAGAGAGAGATCATGTGACGGAAGATGGCCATCACCAGAAGGCTACAGACTTTGGAGAAATTTTGGCCTGCTGACACCTCAGTTTTGGACTTTTAGCCTCCTAAACCATGAGGCAATAAAGTCCTGTTGTGTAACCCCATCAACTGTATGGAAAACTGAGAAGACCTAGGAGTGGATTTGCTAGATCATATGGTAGTTCTGTATTTAACCTTTTGATGAGAAGCCAAACTGTTTTCCACAAAGGATGCACAATTTTACATTCCCACCAGCAATGTATGAAGGTTCCAATTTCTCCACATTCTTGCCCAAGATGTACTTGTTATTTTCTTGATTTTTTTTTATTTTAGCCATCTTAATCAGTATAAAATAGTATCTCATGATTTTGCTTTGCATTTCCCTAATGACTAATAATGTTGAATATCTTTTCACATATTTAATGGTCATTTGTATATCTCTTTTGGAAAAATGTCTGCAAAAGTCTTTTGCCCATTTTTAAATAGGATTGTTTAATCCTTTTTTGTTAAGTTATAGGAGTTCTTTATATATTCTAGATAGTAAACCCTTCTCAGATAGATACATGATTTGCAAATATTTTCTATCATTCTGTCAGTTGTCTTTTCACTTTCTTGATAATGTCCTTTGATACACAAGGTGTTTAATTTTAATGAGCTACAATTTAACTGTATCTTCATGTTTTCTTTTGTTGCCTGTACTCACATTTATGAAAACAAACAAACAAACAAAAAAACTAGAATTCTTTTCTATTTTGATTTTCCAGTAAAAACAAGGCCACTTTCTTCCATACTTTGGGTATGTAGGGCTATTCATTCTTTTATGCAGTGCAATTAGAATATATTCTTCTCCTTCAACATGGTTCTATGTTGTTGTTTTTTTCTTAATTTTCTCTTCTTGACCACCTTATGACTTAGTAGAATAATTTGCTAATTTCATTTTAGAAGGAAGAAAGTAGAGATCAAAGAGGCAAAGTAACTTGCTCCAGGTCATAAAATAAGTGGCTAAGCTGCGACTAGTTGCTGGATTTTGAGATTTCAATTCTTTGAAGTTCTAATGAGCAGATTAAATTGAGTTCCTGTGCCTATATTAGTCACTGAAAACACACTGTTACTTTCTGCACTCAAACACAAAGATACAGAAGCAGAGTCTTAAAATGTACTTGTGTGGTTTGTCTTGTTCTCTTATACTTCTTTTTCACCTCAAGACTTTGTCACAGGAAACTATCACCCCTTTAACCTGGACCCTAGAAAAGAACATGCAGACAGAAGCCAAGCCTTGCTTGGCTGCCCAGATGGAAAAGTTTCCCAATTGAGTACAGTCAAGACCAGCCAATCCCCAGCTGAGCTACATATAGATAAACAAGAATATATGGTTGTTGTTTTAAGCTACTGAATTTTGGGTGTTTTATTAAACAGCATTAGTTGACCTTCACATATACACACCAGTTGCTGTCCTGGAAATTCTTAACAGTGGATAAGCTTTGAATAATTATGGAGGAAGGCTGGAATACTATGGGGCCAGGAAAGCTAGATTCAGGAGTTGTTGTATGATCTAAAATACAATAGATGTAGGAACTTCTATATCTGAGGATTTTTTTCAGTTTTAAGCTACAGAAAGCCCAAAACAATCTGGTTTAACAAACAGCAGTACAGAAGACAGAACAGCTCAGAGGGACCTCTAGTTTCCAGCACAAGTTGATCAATGGCTTCAAGATGACAGCAAAATTCATCTTTCAGCACTGTTTCCTCTGAGTCCACTTAATCCTCAGGCTGCACTGATCCTTTGGAATTTCTAAGTTCTTGCTCTGGATTCCAGGAGTTTAAATCTCAGAAGCTTGAAGCATCAACTCCAGTGAAGAAGTGATCCTTATTCCAACATTCCTGGCAAAAGTCCTAAGATTCAGTCTGATTAGATAGACTTGTCACATGCCCAGAAATCTGAACTTTAAACTGTGACCAGGGAATGAGATACGTAATTGGCTTAATTCCAAAGTCACATCCTGAAGCCTTACATGTAATTAATCCTATTGAAATCATTTGGGCAGGAAATAGGAGCTCCCTTACAAAAAATGTGTTATCCTTATCACTGAAACTCCCCTTAATGCGAAGAGAAAAATAATCCTTCAAAATTTATGCCTGCCTTCTGTTGGGGAGCAGGCTTGAAAAGGAATCGATTGCGATCACTGATGGTTTTGCACAGGGTTGAGTACTTTCTTGTTTGGGCAAGTTCCACAGCACTTTGCAAAACACGCTGACATGATTGAAGACCACTAGGCAGACTTTTCAGGGAGTCCAGACCATTGTATTGATCATTATTCCCATGTGAAAAGATAAAATATCTATGCCACCTCAGAGACTTCCAAGCCAAAGCTGAATTGTTTTCTGGCATAATTTACACATGGATAACAATCCATCAGCTTAACAAAATGACACTGTTACTCACTAAAGGCATGCCAAAAGCTGAGCAGGCTCTTCTTATGGTGCTGTGGGAGTTATAGAAACATGAAAATCGAGAGAAGCAAATAAATTCCACTATCCAGAAAAAAAACTAATACTCAGTGTGGCCCCCTACTATAGGCTAGATTCTGTTTGAACTGCTCTGCTTTATTAAATACCCACCACAATTTCATCATTGTCTTCATTTTTCCACAAGCAGCTAATCAAGTTGTGTGACCAGTAAGTGGCAGAACCAAAATTTAACCCCTATTGTCTCACACCAATCAGAATGTCCCCGTGATGCACAATATTGCCAAAAAGACACAGTCTTAGCACAGAGTAAACTCTTAAACTATGTGGAGAGAATTTAACTTCTAAAAACTTCCCAAATGATGTACTTTGATGTGAGTACTGAATGCAGACATGGATATGGGTTAGATAATGAGAAAAGTTATCATAGGCCATTTTGATTGCTCAGGATAAACTTCTCCAAATAACCTAACATTTCTATTAGAAATCCTCCATGTAGTTGTGTGTTTGACATGGTGAGGGCATGTGACTTCATGCTTAATATTTATTTGTTGACTAAAAGTAGTAATTTGAAATGCATTAAATCATTTACTAGAAACATACAATTTTTATTGTAGCCCACTTGGTATGTGGTTAGCTAGAGTCTTACAGTGAATTTAAAGGAATCCTCCACATTTTTTGGCATAATTTAAATTATTATTTTTAATTACCTGAAGTAATTAGCAGACCAAAAAGTATTTTACAACCTTTTGCTAAACAGAGATACTTTATTGTTGAAATCCCAAAACCACATATTTTTTTAAATCTTCATTTTATTGAGATATATTCACATACCACGCAGTCATACAAAACAAATTGTACATTCGATTGTTAACAGTACCATTACATAGTTGTACATTCATCACCTAAATCAATCCCTGACACCTTCATTAGCACACACACAAAAATAACAAGAATAATAATTAAAGTGAAAAAGAACAATTAAAGTAAAAAAGAACACTGGGTACATTTGTCTGTTTGTTTGTTTGTTTGTTTCCTTCCCCTATTTTTCTACTCATCCATCCATAAACTAGACAAAGGGGAGTGTGGTCCTTATGGCTTTCCCAACCCCATTGTCACCCCTCATAAGCTACATTTTTATATAATTGTCTTTGAGATTCATGGGTTCTGGGTTGTAGTTTGATAGTTTCAGGTATCTACCGCCAGCTACCTCAATTCATTAGAACCTAAAAAGGGTTGTTTAAATTGCGTGTAAGAGTGCCCACCAGAGTGATCTCTCGGCTCCTTTTGGAATCTCTCTGCCACTGAAGCTTATTTCATTTCCTTTCACATCCCCCTTTTGGTCAAGAAGATGTTCTCCATCCCACGATGCCGGGTCTACATTCCTCCCTGGGAGTCATATTCCACGTTGCCAGGGAGATTCACTCCCTGGGTGTCTGATCCCACATAGAGGGGAGGGCAGTGATTTCACCTTTCAAGTTGGCTTAGGTAGAGAAACAGGGCCACATCTGAGCAACAAAGAGGCATTCGGGAGGAGGCTCTTAGGCACAATTATAGGGAGGCCTAGCCTCTCCTTTGCAGCAACAGTCTTCCCAAGGGTAAATCCTGTGGTAGAGGGCTCAACCCATCAAACCACCAGTCCCCTATGTCTGTGGTCATGTTAGCAACCATCGAGGTGGGGTAGGCCAATACCCCTGCATTCTCCACAGGCTCCTCAAGGGCACATATTTATTAAAAATATGTCTGACTCAGAAAGGATCTCTATTAATTTAGGGTTATAATAGAAATGTATTTTATGGGAAATAATTTTTAAAATAACCATTTCATATACTTGTACATTTAAACTAGATAAAATTCCCACATTGTATTTCAAGCATATTTATTTCTTCTTTCCACTGATCAAAATGTCCAAAGTGTATTGATATCAATATATAAATCATTGGTCATTTCAGTTACTGTAACGTTTTTGGTTAGTTTGTATTTTGCGTAGAACTGATTAACAGACAAATCTATTTTGTGCTGCAGCATTTGATTTTTCAGTAAAGATCATTTCTTAATTTAATGTTTCACCACCTGCTCTTTCTCTCTTTCACTTCTATCGTAATAATCACTTCTGTCAGAATAATTTGTGGGCCCTAATGTTCCTCCCAGCTTTAAGTTCAATCTTTTTGTTGTTGTTGTTGATAATCCTGACATTTTATACATTGCTTCCAGAGGAAGTTCTTTGATATTAATGTACAACAGGCTTCTTAAAGTAATTCTGATGGACAGACTTGGTGGTTTTTTGTTGTTGTTGTTGGTTGTTTTTTCTTATTTTAACCCAACAAACCCAGTTCTTGTCTTACCTATGAAATTGCTTGGCTATGAATTTTATTAGTCTAGAAGTCTTAATACTCTTCCTGCAGCTGAGAAATGAAGAGGATATAGGACCATGGATAAACTTATCAGGTGGAAAAGGAACATAGAAATGTAATCTCCTAACTGGCCTTATACAATTTGGCTGGGCTCTGCACAAATGCATCTAAAGATATTTATCTGACTATAAAGCTGAGATCTTCATGAAAGCAGGTTAACTCTCCTAGATTCGAATAACTGGGTTTATATCCTCTAACCTAAGGGTGACTTCTGAGTATTAAACCAGATCTATGGGTTAAAAGAGAAGTGGCCTTAAAATAGTTTAGATTTACTGTGTGAAAGGCAAAGGGGTAAGCAGTGCAGAGGGAGAGAAATGGCTGTACAATACTTTCTGCTGTAAAAGAGCCTACCTTGAACTTGCTGATTGAGAAGAAATAATACAGTGCTTTGCAAATAAACCATGCTGACGGATGTCTTCTGCTAGGATGGAACCCACTGTATTTACTCTCTTTCTGTTTGATTTCAGCGTCTTAGGACTTGGCATGAGCTCTACTACAGTTAACTGTCGAAATAAGTTATTTCCAGTAGATAACGAATGCTTCTCTAACACGCTATTATTGAAAATAACAGGTTCCAAATGTGTGACTGAATGGTATGCAATTCATTTTCTTCCTCTGTAAGAATTGGCTTTTCTTGCCATTAGAGCTGAATTGTGTGTTGACACTGTGGTGAATCCAGACCAAAGGCAAAAAGTTGCATTGAAAGATTACAATAACAACTGCAATTGAACAGCAGTTCAAAATCTTCAAAGGATTTTCAGAGTACTCTCTTTGGATTGTCACAGTAACCTAAGGAAGACAATGGATGTGTTTTTATTCCAATGTGAAAAGATAAGGCTTAAGGTATGTAAGTGACTGGCCCACAGTCATACGACTAGCTGTTGAAAGCATCAAGGCTCAAATCCTGGGATCCTAGTTCTGAATCTAATGTTCTTTGCCTATCAATAGAGAGATATTACCTGTCTATTGTGAATAATAGAAAAGGAGAAGCACAAAAACCTATCATAAGGCTGAATAAAGGGTTAAAAAAAATCCTATGATGTAATAATAATAGAAAGCAGAACACGAACCTTTAGCTAATATAACTTTGTTGTTGCATAAAGTCATACAGGTAGATCAGATAGATATGTAGACAGAGTGTAAGTAAATTCTGACATGTTTAAAATCACATTTTAGGATATGCTTTTAAAAATCAAAACATTTTGAAAAATCTATTTTTTTCATCTTCATCTATTTTCTTTTTTATTCCTAAATATCATGTTAAATCATTATTCAACATAAGTATGCTTAGTAGATTCTTGTAGGCATGTACACAAGATTCATAGATTCAGAAGCACAGATGCATATAAAAAAATGTATAACTTCTTCCTTCCTCATTCCCTCCCTCCCTCCCTTCTTTCCTTACTCCTTCCACAATTATTTATTGAGTACCTAATATTAACCCAGGTACTTTGAACAATAGTTATTGTTTCTAACTTTTAGTTGCCTATTTGCGTTTTCTCCACCATATCAGCTAATGGATTCTTTTCCCTGATTCAGTTTGACAGATATTGAAGAAACTGTTTTTCCTGAAATGTTGTTATCCCTGCAATTTGGCTAGCAATGAGTGATAGCAATTGCTACCCATTCTTACATGCATTAGACTTGCCTCTTATAAGAGTGTGTTTATTTGTCATAACACTTGGCTTCAGTTAGACTGTGATGATCAAAATAGCATCGCATGATGAGTAAAGTACAATGATGAAAAATGACAGGATAGTTAAAACCAATCTTAAGTTGCAATCCACTAACTGGTTACACTCATTTAGCAAGGAAATTGTAGGTTCACTTTTGCAGAATAGATGTTTCTGGAAATAGAAAGGTTTTTGTAAAAAGAATACTCTTATCTCCAAAGTAGGAGAGTTTGCTCTATCAACGATGCTTAATTTAGAATACCTCAGTAACATATTATATGTGAATCTACATTTTCAAGGCCTTAATACTTCATGGAAGAAAGTAAGTTATAAATTAGGAGTTCCAATTATTGTCATCCGCTTTGAGAGAGGCTTAATACGAAGCTCATGTTTTAAACCCTTATTTTGTGTTAATAAAATGTGGTGGAGCTTTGTTGCTGAATAAATGGAGTGATGGACTTGCATCTGATATGTCACTTAATATATATATATATTTATATATGTTATAAATAAAATTAGCTGACTTATTATTTACTATTTATCAGACACTTTTCTAAGAGCTTTACATTTATCCATCATCATCTCTTTTTATCCTCACAATAAAGCAGCAATTAAGTCTATTATTGCCACCGAGTCCTGATGCTCCTTGAGGATTTCCTCACTGCTCAGGGATGCTGTACCTTTTGGCTTTGGAGATTCCATCCTTAACACTCTGTGTTTGATTGGATCATTGTTCACTGGTCCTCCCTCCTTAATATATAAAAACACATCTATTTGCTTTGCCATGTGACTTTACTCCACAATAAGCTGAGTATTTTCCGGCCCCAGCGCTACTGAGCTTGACCAATGACCTGCTTTGGGCAATGAGTGTTAACATAATGTTAACAGAAGCTTTAAATGTGCTTGGGTGTTTTCACTTGTCCTCTTGCTCTTTTGCCATCAACCATGAAAATTACACACTCCACATTACCACTGGTTCCTATACTACTGTCATAGGACTGTCATAACAAACACCACAAATGAGATGACTTAAAACAACAGAAATTTATTCTCTCACAGTTTTGGAGGCTAAAATCCAAATTCAAGGTGTTGCAGAGCCACAGTCCCTCTGAAGGCTCTAGGGAAGAATGGCTTCTGGTGGTAACTGGCTATCCCTGGTGTTCCCTGGTTTGTGGGCACATCACCCCAATCTCTGCCTCAGTCGTCACATGGTGTTCATGCTCTGTGTGTGCCTCTGTCTCTGAAGCTCTTGCTCCTTATAAGGACACCTGTCATTGGCTTTAGGCCCACTCTGATCCAGATGACCTCATCTTAACTTGTTTACATCTGCAAAGACCCTGTTTCCAAATAAGGTCACAATAACAGATACTAGAGGTTAGACTTCAACATATTTTTAGGGGGTCACAATTCAATCCACAGCAGTCCCAGAATGGGGAGACAATTGAGCAGACCTGATCTAAATATGTAACCTAGAGTAAAGCCCAGATGAGGCCAACCAAACCCAGAGGAGCAACATTTACTTTATAGATTCAAGTGTGAGAGATAAAAAAAGACATTCCTCTAAACCACTAAGGTTTGTTTGCAATTGTTTGTTATGCAGCATTAGTACAGAAAATCTAACTGATGAACTCTCTGAAAAGTTTATTTCCATGTGCTATTGGACCCACTATTTTATTTTATTTTCTTAGTTCTTCTTATACAGTTCAAATTAAAAAGCTCCCAGATCCCAAGTTTTTTGTTTTGTTTTGTTTTGTTTTTCTTTCTTTACCAAGGATCATTGGTTCACCTTTTATATACATTTAAGTAAGGTTGCTTGGTAAGTTCTCTGGCCATTGTTTCCCAACATACAGAGACATGTAACTGTTTGGAAAATAGACATAACATTAATTGATTATTTTGGAGGAAAGGATGGAGACTGACTAGCTTTAGGCTGGCTTTAAGAATCTTCTATAGAACATTGATCAACATTTCAGCTGTAATCATGGGATTGTAGAGTTATTTTACCTGTGGAAATATTTATAAAGAAAGCAACCTCATGTTTTATTTTCTCCAAACATCAGGGGAAATGTTAGTTTTGCCTCTGAGAGTATTTACTCTATCACAAGGGAAATATAAACAACTTCTCCCCCCATTTACCTGCAAATATATGACCCAAGGTCTTACACATTTTACATTCTAGTAAAAGGGCTTTATACTCTGAGCAAAATATATTGATTGTCAGTTCTTTCTCTATAATGATCCCACATGTCTTAAAAATGCAAGGAACCCCTTTACTTCCTGTCTCTCAGCAGCATGCTTGGAAAGTCATCTACTGGATTCTCTGGAATAGCATTTTTATTGACATTGGTCTTCCCATTGAATGTAGGGTGAGCACATTGAGTTTTATAGAATTCACATCCATGTGACATATTCTGGTGAATTTATACTGTTTGCTTAGTCTCTAGCCATAATGAATTTTTTTAAATCACCATAAATTAATAATAATCCTTTAAAAATTCTTATTTGTTCACCATGTAATGTATTCAGCAAATTGGTTTATTTGTTCTTCTCTAAAGTGTGCAAATGGTCTTTGAATGTTTTCAGTGGCTTATCCAAGAAAGAAGGAAAATAGACATGGAACAGAAGCACCTTGTAGTCTATAGCTCTAATAGCCCACATGAAGAAAGAGTTCTAGTCCTTATTTAAAATCTCTGGAATTTTGTAGACTTCTGAAATAAGTTGCATACCTTGCAAATAATGAAGGCATCTCATAAAGGAGAAAAGTGATGAAATTGTGGACATTTGACTCTGCATGATATTGTCATAGGAAAATGAATAAACAAGATCTTGGATTTAAAAACTGCCAGAGAGGTTTACCCTTTGAACACAAATTCAGAATTCTATTTGTTTTTGGCCTCTGAATTTCAAATGAAAACCCTGGGAAATGGTGGAGGGATCATACCAGTCTTCTCCAACCCTTCTCCTTGAGGAACAAATCTATTTGAAAGATTTGCTTAAGCTCAATTACAGAGGAAGACTTTTAGAAATGATGATGATGTTTGAATTGATACTAAATGTTTCTATTGCATGATTACAAACTCAGAGAAAATGAATAATTTGGGAGGCCATTTTCAGTTGCATTAATTTGTTTGAATTACCTTTTGCTATGTTGTTTAAAACTAGCAGCATCTAAGAATAGTAAAAAATATTCACAATATAAGTATTTTATATTCTCTGTAGTCAGGGCTCTCAAGTCATATTTCACAACAAACCCAGTTGCTGAATGACTTGAAATAGAAAATACAGAATGTGTTTTTATGAAACATGTTCCAATTTTCTCACTCCATTATAAAAATGTATTTTAGAAGATAGAAATTGTTATTCTTATTTGTTGTTATTTATTGATTCCTTCAATTTTTGCAAATACATTGCATCAGTCTAGTTTACACATAGATTATTCAAAATGAAAATAAAATCACAATCATTAATATAGCATTTTATTGTGAATCTGCTTTTCACATTATGGCAGTATCATACAGGATAATTCATCTTAGCAATGCTTTTCAGATTTCTTAATGAGTAGAATATGGTTTTCTAACACATTATCTCTTCCAATCTCATATGGTAGGTTTGGCACTCTGCTGGCATTATTAATGTGTCAGTTACAATCAGGTAGAAAATTCTGTGAGGACAGATGACTTTCACAAAGCAGGTAGGAGACCCACATAATGGTATTTCTTGAGATAGATTTTATGGCACTCCCTGCTAAAGTGTTTTGGAAAACTCCATTATCCATGCTGAGGCAAACAGGCAGATCCTGTAGTACCCTCTGGGATAGTTCAGACTTACTTGAAATTGGCAATGGTCAAAAATATACAGTAAATTTCTTCCTTTTAGAATTAGTATTTGTGTGAGCATATGTATGTGTGCATTTGTGTGTATGTAAAACTTAACAAAATGAAGAATGTATTTTTATATATAACATTTTAAAAGATAATGATGAAATAAACACCCAAGCCAGCTAAGCAACAGATGATTACTAGTATCTGCACAACCCTCTCTTAATAATTTCACCCTACAGACTCCTTAAGAAGATGACAGTGGCAGCATTTGAACCCTGATTTTCAAGGAACCAAGGCTGCCATTGCAGCTCAATTAGTTCTTCAAACTTCCATTTAGAAAGAAAAGAAAAAAAAAAAACTAAACTAAAAAAAACAAAGTAAGGAAAATAAGGCAGAGAAGATATATACAGAAAAGATAAGGGATAGTCACAAGTTAGACCGAACGAAGAAATTGGGGAAGAGAATAATAAAGGACTGACAGTAATAAAGTTTAAAGGAATAAAATAAATAATATTGTTATCAAATCAGGATGCTGTGTGTGTGCATCTGTGTGTGTGTCTGTGTGTGTGTGCGTGCACAGAGGGGTGTGTATGTTTGGATTTTCCCATTTACCTTTCTTCCCTTCTTGTGTTCCCAGTGAGGACAATATTTATAGAAAAATCTATAATCAAATAGGTTTTTAGGTACCTTGTTTGAAATTAGTTTGTGCCGGAATGTGATGACTAGCAGTTCTGACGCACTTACCCTGCCCCACGTACAGATTTAAGAGAGACTTCTTTCAACACAGTGTGGCTCACTCTGGAGACCAGGCACGTTTTCATTGCTCTATCTAACATTCTCTTCCTCCTGATCTATGGCAAAGAAGCTTGCAGACTGAGAATAGGGTGTTTTTAACTTTTTTTCTCAAAAGACAGGCCATTAGGAGAGGATGTGAAATAAAGGAGGAAGAAACAGGGTCGTACTTTTAAGGGGCAGTACTAGGCTTATAAGCAAAATGTGGTCTAGTTATTTTCAGGTCCAGTAAATAAGAGCTTCAATTCTTCCTCTTATGTAGGGAAGGTAGGAAAAAGAGGAGAAAGCAGTATTAACTTGTGAGTGGAATTGTGTACTCTACACTGTGGGGCCAAGTATGAACCATGGAGAAGGGCAGAGTCATTTGTATCATCTGTAACAGATGTGAGGGAAAATTAGTTAAAACTAGGAGAGGTTTTAATTGAGAAAGAGAAGATGAGAGAGAGAGGAGATGATAGTGAGAAAAATATCTGAGACAAACATACTTTTGTTTTACATATTGGAAATTTTTTCCAAGTTTGTATCACGTTAAATCTGAAGACAAAGTTGCAGAATTTCCCTTCTGTGATTCATTGGTACTTTTTCTTCTGAATGCATGCTGATCAGTGAGAGGTGATAGTATTTTACTGTAGCATATTGTTAACCTCCTGTACCATGCCTTTATTTATTATGTTGTATCACCTTGCTAATTCTTTTGGTTGTACTAATATGCTTTGATGATAAAAAGCAAAGAAATATATGCAAAGATAATGAGCTTCTGGTCAAAGGTGAAAAATGCATGCCATATTCTCCTGCTTACCTGACATGGCAATTGTCAGCATGGTATTAATTGGATCTTGTTATAAATCAGACACTATTGTTTACATCAAGACAAGATTATATGAGACATTTTAAAATGTAGCACATCTTTGCACTTATTCTGGTCCATAGGACATTTTTGCTTTAGCAATCCAATTCCTAACACAATCTGAAAGATGAGCAGTTTGCTGATTTTAAGGGAGGCATCAGGCAACTGCTTTTTGACTTCTAACATGACCACCCACTTGGGTATTTTTGAAGAAATTTTCTTTCTATGCCACGGAGCTTTACCTGCCATATTGTAACATGTTTTTAAGGGACATTTCTTTCGTATTTTCTTGTAACAACATCTAAACAGTCCACACATCTCCAATTTGAGAGGTCAGAATGTGTTGTCTTTGTACCGTCATGAGAAGGGGAATATCCCCAAATGCTAGCTTGGCCTTTTTCACTCTGGTGTACTGAAGTCAGAACTTCTCTCAATCATCATTCATCAGGTATTATATGCCAAATTGTAAATAAAGTTTAGCAAGGGCATGATCATGCCAATTAGAGATGCTCAGAGCTATCCTACACTTTCCATAGAAAGCTTTAATTGACTCGATAATAAAAATTATGATTATTTAATCTTACAGCCAAAGGCCTTTGGTTTTCAAAAAGTACTGAAATTCAGTTAAAATGAAAATGGTTCTTCATTGCTGGATTAGTGTTAAGGAATCTTGGATTCTTGTCCAGGGTTCTGCTTCTCACTAGTTGTTTAAAGTAATCTAACTTCTCTAAGCCTCAACCCCTCCATGCAAAATACTACTACTAATCCCTGTTTTTGGTGACTACAGATAAATATCAAAGAGATGGTATTTATTTGAAAATTACATGGCATATATAGTTTTAATTTCACTAGATCCAAAGAGTGAGTATTGCTAATGAGTTATATAGTTAATCTCATTCAAACCTTCAAATAAACCCAATTTGTAGCTGGGAAATGAGAGAATAAGGATTCAGGTTTGCCTACTATTTTCTTGCTTCTTGATTTGAATTAGAATTTAATTCCAACAACTAAAATGAAGAAAACATGTCTCTAAGATCATCAGAGTGAAAAGAATTCTGGGGAAAATGCCAACTGACTCTTCCATTCTGAACTCCAATTCATCTGTTTCTTCTGAACCTGCACAACATCTAAAACTATTTATATATCTATATGTGTGTGTATTAAACAAAACAGTTTATATGGATAATCAGAATTCCAATTTAACACCTCAGGGTTCTTTCTTGCTTTCCCCCTTTCTAGGTTTGCATAATACTTCCACAATACTGAAAAAAACATGGCTCACATTATTATTAATATTTTTTACTTATTATTCAATCATTTTACTTATTTGCTTCATATTGCCAGTCTCCCAACCAAGCCAGCCCCCTCTACCTGTGGCCTCTGGTCTTCTTCAATGTTCCTTGGCAACTGTCCACACTGAGAAATCCCCAAAGCCCACTCCTCACTGTTCTGTTTCCTTGCTGCCAGGTACATTGATGCCTCCTCACAAAACCCTCCTGCTGCTGCTCTGCTTTTTGTGCCACTTGGCACACCGATGCTCTAGATGACCATCCCCACCCCTTCTTACTTCCTGCCTGGTACCCTGAACATCTGCTCTACCACCCTGAGATTTTGGCCACTGACATAGATGTCTCCATGATGGAGAGGGAAGGAAAGAGATGAAGGAAAAGAAGAAGGAAGGGAGGATGGAAGTAAAGGGAAGTGGAGACAAAGAAAAGGAAAGGAGAAGGAAGAGAAAAGGGAATGGATGAGTAAAGGAAGGGAAAAAAGGAAGGGAAGAAGAAAGGGAAAAGGATAGCAAGATGGGAAGAGAAGAATTTGAAAAGAAAGACTATAGGGAAGGGAAGAGAAAAGAGAAGAGAAGAGGAAAGGGAGGTTGAGAAAAAACTCTGAAAAACCACAAATGAACCAGAAGAGAAAATTCGTGATGGGAATTGTGGTAGATTGAGTAATGTCTTCCACATAGATAAGTTTGGTCCTGCAGATGTGAAATCATTGGTAAATAGAATCTCTGAATGATCCTATTAAGATGAGGCCAAACTGATTCAAGGGTGACCCTTAATCAAATATGACTGGAATCTTTATAAGCAAAGAAAATTTGGACATAAGTCATAGGGGGACACAGAAAGAGACAGAACACCATGTGATGGTGGTGGAGATTGAGTAGTAGCAAGCCACCTCCAGAGAGCTACTGACTTCATGAAAGGCATGGCCTGCTGATAACTTTATTTTTGACTTCTGGCCTCCAAATTGTGTCAATCAATTCCTGTTATTTAAGCAAACAAGTCTGTGGTATTTTGTTGTAGTAGAACTGGAAAACCAAGACAGGGGACATAAAAATGTGAGCAAAGGTCTTGCTGTAAACATAAAGCTATATGATTATTTGTGTGAAATTTCTGGCGGCTTCTCATCACACTTAAACAATGAACCAAAGCACTTATCTTGACTTACTGTATTGTCAACATATTATAGTCTCAATATAATCAATCTCTCTACCAAGCCAGCCAATTGCCAACCCTGACCAACAAAAATCAATGCTAAAGGTTCAGAATGTGTCCTGCCATATTTTATTAATGTTTATGTAGTCATTCACAAGCAAAAATTCATAAATGGACACATATAAGAAATCTTGGGATTACCTTTGTTTTAAAAAATAGGATCCTAATATTTAAATAAACACATTTTTATTTTCATTCAACAATACACTATTTACAGATGTACCAGGTTTATTTCTGAAAGGCTTTTTAAATTCAGATTTGCAGTGGAAATATGTGAAGATACCTGTACCTTATATCTACAGGAGCAATAAACATCATTCATTTTATTGTTTACTCTCCTGATAGGCAAAATGTAATAGATCACTGCTACATTATTTTGTTTTTCCAATTTATGAACTTGAGCATTTTAAAAAAAAATGTTTATTGGCTATATGGAATTTCTTTTCTCTGAATTGTCTATTCATGTGCTTTGACCATTGCATAACTGGATTAATTGTCATTTTGATCAATTTGTTCAGACACTTTTTCATTTGCCTGAATTGCAAATCTACATTCCAAATCTATTGTATGTTAGTTGGCTTGGTTCATGGAATAATCTGCCATAAAAATATTATTTTTAATTTTCAAATGCATCTATGTTTTCCTTTATAACCTTTAGATTTTAAGGTCATTTAAGAAGGGCTATTTGACTTCAAAATGCACAGTATTTTTTTCTTAATTGTTTTTGTCAGCATTTAAGCCTTTTATAGTATTTGTAATTTATCTTTTGTATATAGTGAAAGATGGGTACACATTTTCATTTATTTTCCAGATGGAAAAATTGTTTTGACAAGTGCATTACAAAAGAATACATCTTCTTTTCACTGAACTGAAATATCACCTTTGTCCTGTATTAACTATTCTAATATTTTGGTCCAGTTTTAAACCAATGAATGTTGATTTGATTAATGCCATTTTATAACATTTGATATATGGTAGGTCAAGTAGTCTCTTATTTTTCATATATTTTGGGGGATGCATATTTATAACTATTTATAAACCCTAATATCATTTGGTTCAACTTTTGAAGAAAAAGTATATTTTCAGTGAATTGATTTTTATACAGATACTCACACTACTTTTTGAAGAATGGAATAGATCTCAAAATCATTAATTTTAAATAGAGAATAACTACTAATTTTGAATGTTTATCATGATTCCATTCATTTACTTATCACTTAAATATTTTAGTAGTATTTTAGACTGCAATCTTCTATTCTTTTTAATTATATAAACCTATATTCAACCAAAAATATTCTAAACTGCACCCATTTATATTAATTAAAGATTGGTTGGATTCAGCTAACCTAAACTTTCATGTACAATCATATAAATTAGAAAAAGAAAAACAGGTAATAAATTGTGTTTATATAATATATCATATAGAATAGAGTGGAATTTGGGTCTTAAGAATTTGCTTTGAGTTTTGCCTCTGCCACTTCAGGGCAAGTGTTAATGGTAAAATCATTTAAATTCTTTAAAACCCAGTTTTGTCATCTTCAAAATGAGACCACTAATATTCATACTGATGAAGCATGAGTGTTTAATGAGAATGAAATAAGCAATGTGTGTGTAACAGTAAAAGAAAAGTTAAATGATATTATATATAAAGTGTTTTCAGATAGTTTTGAGTTTTAAATTGCAATGCCCAAGGATAACACATTATTTTACACAGCACTTTGGCTTTGCAAAGAATTTCCTCATGTATCAGCTCATTTATTATTCAAACCAACTTTTGTATTAAATATAGGTCTCATTTTCTGAAATGCAGAGATATTGGAATTTCCAAAGATTACAAATTTAATCAACAAGGAAACTGGGCAACATCCAGGTTTTCTCATTCCCAAACCACTGCTCTTTTATATGTATCTATTTGGGGTATCATTGCTTCATAATGCAAATCATAATGCCACTAGAAATAAAAAGACACCTGACCCAAGTAGAGTGGTTTTCTTTATTTCTCCAGGGTAATCTGATTATTCTGTAAGTACACAATTATATGATATTAATATCCCCAGAGTACTTCTAGCAATTTCCAGGTTAATTCTTAGGCATTTCCACAACCCATATACAAAGCTGAATTAGCTTAATAATTCAGAATAATGTTTCCTACTCTCCTCTGCTTCTAATAGCCATCTGAATGTGCCTTCTGTTTGCAAACTCATGGTCCACTTCATATTTCTCCAAATTCCCTTCTGTCACTTTATTATAAGTGCTTATCCATCTGCTTCTTTAATGTTTTTCATTCTTTGAAAACAGGAACCATGTCTTAGTCATTAATTAATGGAGTTGAAAGTTTGGATGTTTCTTGGATGTCTTATTTAAAAACATGCTTTCAATTTTGCACCTAACATAACGTTTGCACATAATCAAACAGGGTTACTATCCAAGGGGGTAGTAAAGATGTATTTCATAAATGAACTCACTTAATCCTCACAACAACTCCATGAGCCAGATACTATTATTATCATTCTCATTTACACATCTGAACAGTGAGGCACAGAAAATTTACATAATATACCCAAGTTCAAAGTGCTGGTAAGCTCAAAACAGAATTTCAACCCAGGCTGTCTTGCTCCAAAGTGTTTGCCTTTAGCCACGTTGCTGCATTGTCTCCTCTGGTAGACAATTATTACAGATTTATCAGATATAAGAAATATTGCTTCATATCAAAAGGGCTCAAACCAAAACCATGCCTAGTGAGTTTAGGAATTTGTTAGATCTTAAAATTCGATAATAATTTTAAAAATTGGGAGCTAAAAGGAATGGGGAAATTCAGATAGTACATATCAGAATGAATTGAGTATACGGAGAGCAGCTTAGGAATTGATATAACACATTTCTAAGATAACAATAGTAAAAGTGCCTGATACATAGTATTGTCTTTTGAAGTCCTTTGGATTACCGAAGTTGTTATTTACTACTTTAAATAAAGAATACAACATCAGCGCACCCATACTCGCAGCTTCCTAAAGGTATCTTTCTGTTACTATTTGCATTTATTTTTAGTTTTCCTTCCTCACAGTTCAAACCCAGCTTCAGAAGTCAGAGTTTTATTTCCAGCTGTGGTGTTCTAATAAAATACTCTGACACACAAATGGGAAATAATACCAGACCTGAGAGTTTCAGTAAAAGAAGCAATGAGTTGAGAAATTCTTCCTTCTACATGCAGTTTCTCCTGGATTTGGGGGAGGGGCTTATTGGATTGCTCTCCATTGTTCTCTTCTCCCATTTTTCATCATTGCAGTTAGGGTGTAAAAATGAGCAGGCACACTTCATGCAGGATTTCTGGTAAGTAGGCTTGGAGTGAAGGAGAAAAGGAGATGTGTAATGTTCTACCACCTTGTATAAATAGAATGACCCAATAATAGTGTATAACTGCAAAGCTCCATCTTTCTACTTTGTGTTTATGGAATAGTCAAGTTTTAGAAAAATCCGAGTTCATTCCCAGCTCTAGTACTTACTATTTTATCATCATGGGGAGTTTCTTTTACAAAAGGTATTATGAGACTGACATTCTTCAAGTTTTCTAAAGATAGTCCTTTCTTGGGAATGGTCAATTCTTGAAAGCACACATTTGAAAGCACACTGATGTTAACTTACTTCCCAATGGTAATACACCTACCAGTGTCTACTTAGCAAATTACTTTTTCCTATAATAGAAAGTGTGCATGTTTTTGTGTGTGTATACCTTTTTTTAAACCATCCATGTGCTATATTGGAAAAAGTATGAAGAATAGATAATAGGTCTAAACGTTGGCTTTGCTGCTTACTGGCCATGTAATTTTAAGGCAAATATTAACTCTTCTCTGCTTTTCTGTTTCCAGAAATGTAAAAATAAGTAATTGAATTGCACAATTTTTTAGTTCTATTGCAATGCTACTTTTTTTTTTTTTACTTCTAAATCAGGAACAACTTACATTTGTACATTATAGGAAAATAGTATAATCTGTCTACTGACTATGATCTATGTTAGTACATTTGCATGAAATGTCTTTAGGTACTGATTAAACAATCATAATTGTTTAGAGTTTGATTTTAATGCTTTTCATTATGGTTTCATACAAAAATTAACTCTATGTGGTTCATCTTTTTGATCAGTTAGTTCTGCCATTTGTTCCTCTGTCATTCTCTCTAGAAGAATTTTTACATAGTCATTCAGGCTATATGGGCAGCCAAGAAATCATTATGACATTTGACACAGACATTTAGGTTAGTGGTATAAATCTGATTTACCCCAGTCTTCCTATACCTACAAAGTCCTCTGAGAGACACTTGTGAAAATAATTTGGCTTAGAAAACCTTTTAAAAAACATGAAGATAAAATTTCCCTAAGGTAAGGATAATTAGGAATATAGGGATCATACAATTAAGTTTAATTGGATTAAGTAGAGCACACTGACTTTCATAATTAATTTAGGTTCATGATTGGTCTTTGGAGGGAATGTCCCAGATGAAAAAGATTATTGTGAAGAAAGAACATGAAACACTTCAATATATAAGCCAAACCTGGTATGCTACAGGTATCAGAATAACCAGAAAATTACTCTGATTAACATCTTAAATAAAATAAAATTAAAATTTGCTTAATGGATGAAGAGATGGAGAAATTCAACAGAGAATTGGAATCTATTTTTTAATGGATACTCAAGTAATGCAAAATGCAATAACTGAAATTAAGAATACAACATATCAGTTTAAAAGCAACTGGAAAATATCAGAAGACAGGAGTAGTGAGTGCATGTGCAGGTCAATATAAAGCACAAAATAAAGCACAGAGAGAATAAAAGAATGGAAATGACAGAAGAAAGCAAAAGTGACATATGTAATGAAGTCAAATGATATATATATAATTGGGGAATAAGAAGGAAATGTGAATGGAATGGAAGTAATACTTGAAGAGATAACAGCCAAGATTTTTCCAACATGTATAAAGGATGAAACCATAGATTAGAGAAGCATGCGGTTTTAGTTTTCCAGGGTTGCTATGAAAAATATCACATACTGGTTGGCTTCAACCACAGGAATTTATTGATTCACAGTTTGGAGGCTAGAAGTCCAACAAGGTATAGGCAGCCCATGCTTTCTCCCAGAATCTGTAGTGTTCTGGCACTGCCTGCCAGCAATCCTTGGGATTCCTTGGCTTGTAGATGCATTCCTGCCCCAGTCACATTGTAACTTCTCTTTCCTTTGTTGCTTACCTAACTAACTGACCATATTGTAATTTCCTCTGCTTTTAAGGACCCCAGTCATATGGCTTAAAGCCAACCCTGATTCAATTTGGACTAATCTAAATAGAATCTTTAAAGACCCTATTCGCAAATGAGTCCACACTACAAGAATGGGGCTTGGACTTGAACATGTTTCAGTGGGCCATTCAATCTGCCACAATCAGCAAACCTCAAACAAAATAAATCCAAAAAAAGCTCCACAACACATCAGAGTCAACCTGCTGAAATACAAAGACTAAGAGAATCTTAAAAGCAACAAAATTAAACAGAACATATTTCTTTTAAAGGAGTAGCAGTAAGACTGAAGAATGACATTTCAATTGAAAGAACAGAAGTCATAAGGCAATGAAGTAACATTTTTAAGGGAATAAAAGAAAATTTAAGGTATGATACACTAAGCCCAGGGTTTACTTTGTAATCCCAGGTAACCTCTAAAAGAAAAATACAATGAGGCACAATTTAAGTTAATAAAGGAGAAAAAAATGGAACAGGAAGGGTAGAAATTGAATATTAAAATTATTAGATTATTAAAATAATAATAAAGGAAATATTAGGTGATTAGAAAACAAGTAACAAGGGTTTATCCTTATATTAATAATAATTGCAAATATAAATAGATTAAGCTTGCAGTGGAAAATGATTGAACTTCTGGTTTCACTCTGATATGTAAAGGGTTTGGAAGATGTCACTCCCATCCTTACAACAAGCAAAAGCTGGAAAATCTGAAAATCAATGACTTTTAGACCCATCATAGAATTAAGGACATAAAGAAAATTACCATTAAAGCTTATAGCATGAAGTGAAGGCAGGGATTAGAGGAAAATTTATACCTGTGAATGGTTATTTTAAAATAAAGAAGATGAGTAATATCAACATAGTGACATCAGGCATCCTCTGAAAAGTCTCCCCATAGAATCAACTATAAAAGGACAAATTCCACTTGCTTAGATCTCTGGAAGACAATAGAGACTGAAGAAGGACTCCACAAATACTGAATCAAAGAAAAAGAAAAATAATCACTAAAGTCAGGTAAGAAATTTTCATCTCAGATCTGCCAGTCTGGACCCATCCTCCTCACTCCATCTCAGGCAACCTAGAATCACACAGAGGCAGTGTGGCCTGCTGCAGGTGAGACCACTAGCAGCAGCAAGTTGGAACCCCAGGCACACCTAGGTACAGAGGCCCAAGTCCACAGAGACCCAGGGTAGAACACAAGAGGCTGAGGAGTGCCATGTACAACAGTGCCCCCATAGGAACAAAAATAAAAAAGAGAGACTGTGGAATAACTTTTGGCAAGGGGTACACAGTCAATCCAACCTCTGTTGGCTGGGCCATATAAACACAAAATATACCCTTCTAGACAGACTTCATCTGGATCCCTTGGGCAGGATACCCTATAAGGGAAGAAACCAGAGGCAGAATGGCCTTGTGTTATAACAACAACAACAACAACAAAAACAAAGCAAAACAAAACAAAACAAAACAAAAAACTAGGAGGGGACTGAATAGCTGAAAGACAGAACAGGTCCCAGAATTGAAAAGGATAGGAAAAAGGTGGCAATGAGTGAGGGTGAAAATTTACAAAATCACAGTGTCTGGGAAGCAAATTCTGCAAAACAAAACAAAACAGAAGAAAAAAAAAAAACCCACAAAAAACAAAAAAACACCAAATAGAAGAGTTAAATATTCATGGAAAAGGAATAGAGGAAAAGAAGTTTTCTCCTGAAGGGGAAACAATAGCACAAAAAGTGCAGCCTTAAAAAATTTTATCACATATGCAGGACAAGAATCAAGTGAAGAAGAGCAGAGAAAATCTGAACAGTTAATATGGGGTGCTCTAAAGGCGCAGAATAATGTAGACCAAACATCAAAAAGAGCCTTCATACAAAGTTAATCAACAATAAAACCCTAGACAAAAGGGAGAAACTGACCTTCACAATTAATACCAAAATAAACTGATGCTTAGATATCAGCAAAAAATTACAAGGCATATTAAGAAACAAGAATATATGGCTCAGTCAAGGGAATGATTTGAAACTTCAGAGGAGACACAGAATTTGGAACAACTAATCAAAGAAGTTCAAATGAATCTCCTAAATAAATTCAAGGAGATGAAGAAAATATGGATATAGACCTAAAGAATATTAAGAAGACAATGTGTGAAGACAAAGAAGAATTCGAATGCTTAAAAAGTAAAAGAAAAATGAAGAAGGGAAAAATAATGGAGATTGAAAATACACTAGAGGCATTCAGTAGCAGCTTTGGAAAAGCAGAAAAAAAATCATTGAACCAGAAGATAGGACAATCAAAATCATACAGTCAGAAAAATAGAATAATTGAAAAAAATTGAGTAGTGTCTCAGGGATTTGAATGACAGCATGAAGCATGCAATCCCATACACATCATGGGTGTTCCAGAAGAATAGAAGAGAAAAGGTGCAGAAAGAATATTTGAGGAAATAATGGACCAAAATGTCCAACTCTTATTATGGCACAATGTAGTCCAAACAGAATAAACCCTAATGGACCTACTCTGAGACACATACTAATCAGAATGTCAAATGCCAAAGATAAAGAGACAATTCTGAAAACAGTAAGAGAAAAATGATTTATAATATATAATGGATCCTTAACAATACTAAATGCCAATTTCTCATCAGAAACCATACAGACAAGAAGGTAGTGGTATGATATATTTAAGGTACCCTGAGAGAAAAAAATGCCAGCCAAAATTTCTTTATCTGGCAAAACTGTCCTTCAAAAATGAGGGAGAATTTAAAATACTCACAGATAAACAGAAATTGAGAGAGTTTATCAACAGAAGACCTGCCCTACAACAATTATGCAAGGGAATTCTTCAGGTTGTAAAGAAAAGACAGCAGAGAGTGGCTTTGAGTAGTGTGAAGAAATGAAGATCTTCAGTAAAGGTAACTAGAAGTTTAAATGCAAAACCCAATAGTAGTATTTCAATATACAACTTGATTCTTTAATTCCTTAAGAGTCAGAATATAATTGAACAAGAAATAGGCATGTTTTCTGATAACGGACATGTCAAATATAAAGAGGTAATGTGGAACAAAGAACAACAAAAAGAGGGGAAACAGGGATATAGGAGCAGAAAACATGTATACTATTGAAAGTAAGTGAATATCTTTGCAAATTAGTAGGCTATAAGATATAGGTTATGTAATAGAAACCCCAGGGGAACCACAAAGAAAGTATTTTAAAATATATACAGAAACAGAAATAAGAAAGGGATTAGTAAACAACATCATAAAAATTGATTATATAGAAAAGGAGTTTGCAATAAAGGAAAAGAGAGACAAAATATATATGACCTATACAAACCAAAGGTCAAAAAGGCTGAAGTAAGTATTACCTTTATAGTAATAACACTAAATGATAATGGATTAAACCCACCAATCAAAAGACACAGAGTGGCAAATGGATAAAAAGCAGAATCCAACTATAAGTTATTTACAAGAGACTCAACTTAGATTCAAAGACACAAATAGATTGAAAGTGAAAGGATGGAAAAAGGTCTATGCAAACAGTATCCAAAAAGAGGTGAAGTAACTACGCTAATATAAAACAAAATAGACTTTAAACCAAAAGCTGCTAATGAGACAAAGAAAGTCATCGTATATTAAAGAAAGGGACAATCCATCAAGTAGAAATAATAATCATAAATATTTATGCACCTAACCAGTGTACCCCAAAGTACATGAGGCAAACACTGGCAAAACTGAAAGGAAAAAGAAACACCTCTACAATAATATTTGGAAATTTCAATGCACCTGTCTCATCAATAGATAGAACATCTAGACATAGATCAATAGGGAAACAGAGAAATTGAATAATATGATAACTGAGCTACATCTAACAGACATATACAGAACATTTGCACCCCAAACAGTAAGATATACACTCTTCTCAAGTGCACTTGGATCATTCTCCAGGATAGACCATATGTTAGGTCACGAAACAATCTAAATAAATTTTTAGATATTGAAATTATACAAAGAATCTTCTCTCACCATAATGGAATGAAGCTGGAAATCAACAACAGTTAGAGAAATGAAAAATCTACAAGTATATGGAAGTTAAATAACACACTCTTAAACAATCAGTGGGTCAAAGAAGAAATTATAAAGGAAATCAGTAAATATCTTGAGGTGAATGAAAACAAGAACACAGCATATCAAAACTTATGTGATGCAGCAAAGGCAGTGCTGAGAGGGAAATTTAGAGCCCTAAACTAAAATTAATCATGAAGGAAGAGCTAAAATCAAAGGCCTAACTGCACTTCTGAAGAAACTAGAAAAACAATGGCAAACTAACCCCGATTGAGTATAAGCAAAGAAAAAACAAAGGACAGAGCAGAAGTAAATGAAATTGAGGGTTAAAAAAAAAAAATAGAGGAAATCAACAAAAGGTGTTTCTTTGTGAGGATCAATAAAATTGGCAAACCGTTAGCTATAGTGACAAAGAAAAAGAGAAAATACAAATAATTAAAATCAGAAATGAGAGGAGGGACACTACTGACCCCACAGAAATAAAAAAGATCATGAGGATACTACAAACAACTATATGCCAACAAATTAGACAACCTCAATGAAATGGACAGATTCCTACATACATGCAGACAACCAACACTGACTCTACAAGAAATAGAAGATCTCAACAGATGAATTACAAGTAAGAGATTGAATCAGTCATCAAACACCTCCCAACAAAGAAGACCCAGGACCAAGCAACTTCCTTTATGAATTCTACCAAACATTCCAAGAAGAATTAATAACGATCTTGCTCGACCTCTTAGTGGTACCACTACCTAACTCATTCTGTGAAGCCAACATTACTCTAATACCAAAGCCAGATAAAGA